>NC_141794.1:7056506-7104719 GCF_054643075.1 Acanthaster planci
TTTTTGATTTTTCAGAATCGCATGTACGGAGCCTTCTTTGAGCGGTGCTGACCTCGGGTAATGGAGAAAATGGCAGATTTACGCAATAAATCAAGCAGTTGCACACAAACATTTTCCTCCTTTTGCGGTTATTTGGGAAAGTAAAGCACATAGAGATATGAGGGGTGCATCAATCGAAAGAGAAGCGTGTTCCCTTTCAGATGACACCACGATTGCAAGATCTGGCCAATTTTTGATTTTTCAGAATCGCATGTACGAAGCCTTTTTTTGAGCGGAGCTGACCTCGGGTAATGGAGAAAATGGCAGATTGACGCAAAAAAGTCAAGCAGTTGAACACAAACGTTTGCCTCCTTTTGCGGTTATTTCCGAAAGTAAAGCACATAGAGATATGAGAGGTGCATCAATCGAAAGAGGAGCATGTTCCCTTCCAGATGACACCACGATTGCAAGATCTGGCCAATTTTCGATTTTTCAGAATCGCATGTACGAAGCCTTTTTTGAGCATAGCTAACCTTGGGTAATGGAGAAAATGGCAGATTTACGCAATAAGTCAAGCAGTTGCTCACAAACATTTTCCTCCTTTTGCGGTTATTTTCGAGAGTAAAGCACATACAGATATGAGGGGTGCATCAATCGAAAGTGGAGCGTGTTCCCTTTCAGATGACACCACAATTGCAAGATCTAGCCAATTTTAGATTTTTCAGAATCGCATGTACGAAGCCTTTTTTGAGCGGAGCTGACCTCGGGTAATGGAGAAAATGGCAGATTGACGCAAAAAAGTCAAGCAGTTGCACACAAACGTTCGCTTGCTTTTGCGGTTATTTCCGAAAGTAAAGCACATAGAGATATGAGAGGTGCATCAATCGAAAGAGGAGCATGTTCCCTTCCAGATGATACCACGATTGAAAGAACTGGAAAAATTTTTTATATTTCAGATTCGCATATACCGAGCCTTCTTTGAGCGGTGCTGACCTCGGGTAATGGAGAAAATTTACGCAATAAGTCAAGCAGTTGCACACAAACCTCTTCTTCCTTTTGCGGTTATTTGGGAAAGTAAAGCACATAGAGATATGAAAGGTGCATCAATCGAAAGAGGAGCATGTTCCCTTCCAGATGACACCACGATTGAGAGATCTGGCCAATTTTTGATTTTTCAGAATCGCATGTACGAAGCCTTCTTTGAGCGGAGCTGACCTCGGGTAATGGAGGAAAATGGCAGATTGACGCAAAAAAGTCAAGCAGTTACACACAAACGTCCGCCTCCTTTCGCGGTTATTTACGAAAGTAAAGCACATGGAGATATGAAAGGTGCATCAATCGAAAGAGGAGCATGTTCCCTTCCAGATGACACCACGATTGGAACAACTGGAAAAATTTTTGATTTTTCAGATTGGCATATACGGAGCCTTCTTTGAGCGGTGCTGACCTCGGGTAATGGAGAAAATGGCAGATTTACGCAATAAGTCAAGCAGTTGCACACAAACGTTCGCCTCCTTTTCAGGTTATTTCCGAAAGTAAAGCACATAGAGATATGAGGGGTGCATCAATCGAAAGTGGGGCATGTTCTCTTTCAGATGACACCACGATTGCAAGATCTGGCCAATTTTCGATTTCTCAGAATCGCATGTACGAAGCCTTTTTTGAGAGTTGCTGACCTCGGGTAATGGAGAAAATGGCAGATTGACGCAAAAAAGTCAAGCAGTTGCACACAAACGTTCGCCTCCTTTTGCGGTTATTTCCGAAAGTAAAGCACATAGAGATATGAGAGGTGCATCAATCGAAAGAGGAGCATGTTCCCTTTCAGATGACACCACGATTGCAAGATCTGGCCAATTTTCGATTTCTCAGAATCGCATGTACGAAGCCTTTTTTGAGCGGAGCTGACCTCGGGTAATGGAGAAAATGGCAGATTGACGCAAAAAAGTCAACCAGTTGCACACAAACGTTCGCCTCCTTTTGCGGTTATTTCCGAAAGTAAAGCACATAGAGATATGAGAGGTGCGTCAATCGAAAGAGGAGCATGTTCCCTTCCAGATGACACCACGATTGCAAAAACTGGAAAAATTTTTGATTTTTCAGATTGCATATACGGAGCCTTCTTTGAGCGGTGCTGACCTCGGGTAATGGAGAAAATGGCAGATTTACGCAATAAGTCAAGCAGTTGCACACAAACATTTTCCTCCTTTTGCGGTTATTTGAGAAAGTAAAGCACATAGAGATATGAGGGGTGCATCAATCCAAAGAGAAGCGTGTTCCCTTTCAGATGACACCACGATTGCAAGATCTGGACAATTTTTGCTTTTTCAGAATCGCATGTACGAAGCCTTTTTTGAGCGGTGCTGACCTCGGGTAATGGAGAAAATGGCAGATTGACGCAAAAAAGGTCAAGCAGTTGCACACAAACGTTCGCCTCCTTTTGCGGTTATTTCCGAAAGTAAAGCACATAGAGATATGAGAGGTGCGTCAATCGAAAGAGGAGCATGTTCCCTTCCAGATGACACCACGATTGCAAAAACTGGAAATATTTTTGATTTTTCAGATTGGCATATACGGAGCCTTCTTTGAGCGGTGCTGACCTCGGGTAATGGAGAAAATGGCAGATTTACGCAATAAGTCAAGCAGTTGCACACAAACATTTTCCTCCTTTTGCGGTTATTTGGGAAAGTAAAGCACATAGAGATATGAGGGGTGCATCAATCGAAAGAGAAGCGTGTTCCCTTTCAGATGACACCACAATTGCAAGATCTGGCCAATTTTTAATTTTTCAGAATCGCATGTACGAACCCTTTTTTGAGCGGAGCTGACCTCGGGTAATGGAGAAAATGGCAGATTGACGCAAAAAAGTCAAGCAGTTGCACACAAACGTTCGCCTCCTTTTGCGGTTATTTCCGAAAGTAAAGCACATAGAGATATGAGAGGTGCATCAATCGAAAGAGGAGCATGTTCCCTTCCAGATGACACCACGATTGCAAGATCTGGCCAATTTTCGATTTTTCAGAATCGCATGTACGAAGCCTTTTTTGAGCGGAGCTGACCTCGGGTAATGGAGAAAATGGCAGATTGACGCAAAAAAGTCAAGCAGTTGCACACAAACGTTCGCCTCCTTTTGCGGTTATTTCCGAAAGTAAAGCACATAGAGATATGAGAGGTGCGTCAATCGGAAGAGGAGCATGTTCCCTTCCAGATGACACCACGATTGCAAAAACTGGAAAAATTTTTGATTTTTCAGATTGGCATATACGGAGCCTTCTTTGAGCGGTGCTGACCTCGGGTAATGGAGGAAATGGCAGATTTACGCAATAAGTCAAGCAGTTGCACACAAACACTTTCCTCCTTTTGCGGTTATTTTGGAAAGTAAAGCACATAGAGATATGAGGGGTGCATCAATCGAAAGAGAAGCGTGTTCCCTTTCAGATGACACCACGATTGCAAGATCTGGCCAATTTTTGATTTTTCAGAATCGCATGTACGAAGCCTTTTTTGAGCGGTGCTGACCTCGGGTAATGGAGAAAATGGCAGATTGACGCAAAAAAGTAAAACAGGTGCACACAAACGTTCGCCTCCTTTTGCGGTTATTCCGAAAGTAAAGCACATAGAGATATGAGAGGTGCGTCAATCGAAAGAGGAGCATGTTCCCTTCCAGATGACACCACGATTGCAAAAACTGGAAAAATTTTTGATTTTTCAGATTGGCATATACGGAGCCTTCTTTGAGCGGTGCTGACCTCGGGAAATGGAGAAAATGGCAGATTTACGCAATAAGTCAAGCAGTTGCACACAAACATTTTCCTCCTTTTGCGGTTATTTTGGAAAGTAAAGCACATAGAGATATGAGGGGTGCATCAATCGAAAGAGAAGCGTGTTCCCTTTCAGATGACACCACGATTGCAAGATCTGGCCAATTTTTGATTTTTCAGAATCGCATGTACGAAGCCTTTTTTGAGCGGTGCTGACCTCGGGTAATGGAGAAATGGCAGATTGACGCAAAAAAGTCAAGCAGTTGCACACAAACGTTCGCCTCCTTTTGCGGTTATTTCCGAAAGTGAAGCACATAGAGATATGAGAGGTGCGTCAATCGAAAGAGGAGCATGTTCCCTTCCAGATGACACCACGATTGCAAAAACTGGAAAAATTTTTTATATTTCAGATTCGCATATACCGAGCCTTCTTTGAGCGGTGCTGACCTCGGGTAATGGAGAAAATTTACGCAATAAGTCAAGCAGTTGCACACAAACCTCTTCCTCCTTTTGCGGTTATTTGGGAAAGTAAAGCACATAGAGATATGAAAGGTGCATCAATCGAAAGAGGAGCATGTTCCCTTCCAGATGACACCACGATTGAGAGATCTGGCCAATTTTTGATTTTTCAGAATCCCCTGTACGAAGCCTTCTTTGAGCGGAGCTGACCTCGGGTAATGGAGAAAATGGCAGATTGACGCAAAAAAGTCAAGCAGTTACACACAAACGTCCGCCTCCTTTCGCGGTTATTTACGAAAGTAAAGCACATGGAGATATGAAAGGTGCATCAATCGAAAGAGGAGCATGTTCCCTTCCAGATGACACCACGATTGGAACAACTGGAAAAATTTTTGATTTTTCAGATTGGCATATACGGAGCCTTCTTTGAGCGGTGCTGACCTCGGGTAATGGAGAAAATGGCAGATTTACGCAATAAGTCAAGCAGTTGCACACAAACGTTCGCCTCCTTTTCAGGTTATTTCCGAAAGTAAAGCACATAGAGATATGAGAGGTGCATCAATCGAAAGTGGGGCATGTTCTCTTTCAGATGACACCACGATTGCAAGATCTGGCCAATTTTCGATTTCTCAGAATCGCATGTACGAAGCCTTTTTTGAGAGTTGCTGACCTCGGGTAATGGAGAAAATGGCAGATTGACGCAAAAAAGTCAAGCAGTTGCACACAAACGTTCGCTTCCTTTTGCGGTTATTTCCGAAAGTAAAGCACACAGAGATATGAGAGGTGCATCAATCGAAAGAGGAGCATGTTCCCTTTCAGATGACACCACGATTGCAAGAACTGGAAAAATTTTTGATTTTTCAGATTGGCATATACGGAGCCTTCTTTGAGCGGTGCTGACCTCGGGAAATGGAGAAAATGGCAGATTTACGCAATAAGTCAAGCAGTTGCACACAAACGTTCGCCTCCTTTTGAGGTTATTTCCGAAAGTAAAGCACATAAAGATATGAGAGGTGCATCAATCGAAAGAGGAGCATGTTCCCTTCCAGATGACACCAAAATTGCAAGATCTGGCCAATTTTTAATTTTTCAGAATTGCATGTACGAAGCCTCCTTTGAGCGGAGCTGACCACGGGTAATGGAGAAAATGGCAGATTGACGCAAAAAAGTCGAGCAGTTGCACACAAACGTTCGCCTCCTTTTGCGGTTATTTGGGAAAGTAAAGCACATAGAGATATGAGGGGTGCATCAATCGAAAGAGAAGCGTGTTCCCTTTCAGATGACACCACAATTGCAAGATCTGGCCAATTTTTAATTTTTCAGAAGTGCATGTACGAAGCCTTTTTTGAGCGGTGCTGACCTCGGGTAATGGAGAAAATGGCAGATTGACGCAAAAAAGTCAAACAGTTGCACACAAACGTTCGCCTCCTTTTGCGGTTATTTCCGAAAGTAAAGCACATAGAGATATGAGAGGTGCATCAATCGAAAGAGGAGCATGTTCCCTTCCAGATGACACCACGATTGCAAGATCTGGCCAATTTTCGATTTTTCAGAATCGCATGTACGAAGCCTTTTTTGAGCATAGCTAACCTTGGGTAATGGAGAAAATGGCAGATTTACGCAATAAGTCAAGCAGTTGCTCACAAACCTTTTCCTCCTTTTGCGGTTATTTTCGAAAGTAAAGCACATACAGATATGATGGGTGCATCAATCGAAAGTGGAGCGTGTTCCCTTTCAGATGACACCACGATTGCAAGATCTGGCCAATTTTAGATTTTTCAGAATCGCATGTACGAAGCCTTTTTTGAGCGGAGCTGACCTCGGGTAATGGAGAAAATGGCAGATTGACGCAAAAAAGTCAAGCAGTTGCACACAAACGTTCGCTTGCTTTTGCAGTTAATTCCGAATGTAAAGCACATAAAGATATGAGAGGTGCATCAATCGAAAGTGGAGCATGTTCCCTTTCAGATGGACACCACGATTGCAAGATCTGGCCAATTTTTGATTTTTCAGAATCGCATGTACAAAGCCTTCTTTGAGCGGAGCTGACCTCCGGTAATGGAGAAAAATGTCAGATTGACGCAAAAAAGTCAAGCAGTTACACACAAACGTCCGCCTCCTTTCGCGGTTATTTACGAAAGTAAAGCACATGGAGATATGAAAGGTGCATCAATCGAAAGAGGAGCATGTTCCCTTCCAGATGACACCACGATTGGAACAACTGGAAAAATTTTTGATTTTTCAGATTGGCATATACGGAGCCTTCTTTGAGCGGTGCTGACCTCGGGTAATGGAGAAAATGGCAGATTTACGCAATAAGTCAAGCAGTTGCACACAAACGTTCGCCTCCTTTTGAGGTTATTTCCGAAAGTAAAGCACATAGAGATATGAGAGGTGCATCAATCGAAAGTGGAGCATGTTCTCTTTCAGATGACACCACGATTGCAAGATCTGGCCAATTTTAGATTTTTCAGAATCGCATGTACGAAGCCTTTTTTGAGAGTTGCTGACCTCGGGTAATGGAGAAAATGGCAGATTGACGCAAAAAAGTCAAGCAGTTGCACACAAACGTTCGCCTCCTTTTGCTGTTATTTCCGATAGTAAAGCACATAGAGATATGAGAGGTGCATCAATCGAAAGTGGGGCATGTTCTCTTTCAGATGACACCACGATTGCAAGATCTGGCCAATTTTAGATTTCTCAGAATCGCATGTACGAAGCTTTTTTGAGAGTTGCTGACCTCGGGTAATGGAGAAAATGGCAGATTGACGCAAAAAAGTCAAGCAGTTGCACACAAACGTTCGCCTCCTTTTGCGGTTATTTCCGAAAGTAAAGCACATGGGAGATATGAAAGGTGCAGCAATCGAAAGAGGAGCATGTTCCCTTTCAGATGACACCACGATTGCAAGAACTGGAAAAATTTTTGATTTTTCAGATTGGCATATACGGAGCCTTCTTTGAGCGGTGCTGACCTCGGGAAATGGAGGAAAATGGCAGATTTACGCAATAAGTCAAGCAGTTGCACACAAACGTTCGCCTCCTTTTGAGGTTATTTCCGAAAGTAAAGCACATAGAGATATGAGAGGTGCATCAATCGAAACAGGAGCATGTTCCCTTCCAGATGGACACCACAATTGCAAGATCTGGCCAATTTTTGATTTTTCAGAATCGCATGTACGAAGCCTCCTTTTGAGCGGAGCTGACCACGGGTAATGGAGGAAAATGGCAGATTGACGCAAAAAAGTCAAGCAGTTGCACACAAACATTTTCCTCCTTTCGCGGTTATTCCGGAAAGTAAAGCACATAGAGATATGAGGGGTGCATCAATCGAAAGAGAAGCGTGTTCCATTTCAGATGACACCACGATTGCAAGATCTGGCCAATTTTTTATTTTTCAGAATCGCATGTACAAAGCCTTCTTTGAGCGGAGCTGACCTCGGGTAATGGAGAAAATGGCAGATTGACGCAAAAAAGTCAAGCAGTTGCACACAAACGTTCGCCTCCTTTTGCGGTTATTTCCGAAAGTAAAGCACATAGAGATATGAGAGGTGCATCAATCGAAAGAGGAGCATGTTCCCTTCCAGATGACACCACGATTGCAAGATCTGGCCAATTTTCGATTTTTCAGAATCGCATGTACGAAGCCTTTTTTGAGCATAGCTAACCTTGGGTAATGGAGAAAATGGCAGATTTACGCAATAAGTCAAGCAGTTGCTCACAAACCTTTTCCTCCTTTTGCGGTTATTTTCGAAAGTAAAGCACATACAGATATGATGGGTGCATCAATCGAAAGTGGAGCGTGTTCCCTTTCAGATGACACCACGATTGCAAGATCTGGCCACTTTTAGATTTTTCAGAATCGCATGTACGAAGCCTTCTTTGAGCGGAGCTGACCTCGGGTAATGGAGAAAATGGCAGATTGACGCAAAAAAGTCAAGCAGTTACACACAAACGTCCGCCTCCTTTCGCGGTTATTTACGAAAGTAAAGCACATGGAGATATGAAAGGTGCATCAATCGAAAGAGGAGCATGTTCCCTTCCAGATGACACCACGATTGGAACAACTGGAAAAATTTTTGATTTTTCAGATTGGCATATACGGAGCCTTCTTTGAGCGGTGCTGACCTCGGGTAATGGAGAAAATGGCAGATTTACGCAATAAGTCAAGCAGTTGCACACAAACGTTCGCCTCCTTTTGCGGTTATTTCCGAAAGTAAAGCACATAGAGATATGAGAGGTGCATCAATCGAAAGAGGAGCATGTTCCCTTCCAGATGACACCACGATTGGAACAACTGGAAAAATTTTTGATTTTTCAGATTGGCATATACGGAGCCTTCTTTGAGCGGTGCTGACCTCGGGTAATGGAGAAAATGGCAGATTTACGCAATAAGTCAAGCAGTTGCACACAAACGTTCGCCTCCTTTTGAGGTTATTTCCGAAAGTAAAGCACATAGAGATATGAGAGGTGCATCAATCGAAAGTGGGGCATGTTCTCTTTCAGATGACACCACGATTGCAAGATCTGGCCAATTTTTGATTTTTCAGAATCGCATGTACGAAGCCTTTTTTGAGAGTTGCTGACCTCGGGTAATGGAGAAAATGGCAGATTGACGCAAAAAAGTCAAGCAGTTGAACACAAACGTTTGCCTCCTTTTGCGGTTATTTCCGAAAGTAAAGCACATAGAGATATGAGAGGTGCATCAATCGAAAGTGCTGCATGTTCTCTTTCAGATGACACAACGATTGCAAGATCTGGCCAATTTTCGATTTTTCAGAATCGCATGTACGAAGCCTTTTTTGAGAGTTGCTGACCTCGGGTAATGGAGAAAATGGCAGATTGACGCAAAAAAGTCAAGCAGTTGCACACAAACGTTCGCCTGCTTTTGCGGTTAATTCCGAATGTAAAGCACATAGAGATATGAAAGGTGCATCAATCGAAAGAGGAGCATGTTCCCTTTCAGATGACACCACGATTGCAAGAACTGGAAAAATTTTTGATTTTTCAGATTGGCATATACGGAGCCTTCTTTGAGCGGTGCTGACCTCGGGTAATGGAGAAAATGGCAGATTTACGCAATAAGTCAAGCAGTTGCACACAAACGTTTGCCTCCTTTTGAGGTTATTTCCGAAAGTAAAGCACATAGAGATATGAGAGGTGCATCAATCGAAAGAGGGAGCATGTTCCCTTCCAGATGACACCACAATTGCAAGATCTGGCCAATTTTTGATTTTTCAGAATCGCATGTACGAAGCCTCCTTTGAGCGGAGCTGACCACGGGGGTAATGGAGAAAATGGCAGATTGACGCAAAAAAGTCGAGCAGTTGCACACAAACATTTTCCTCCTTTTGCGGTTATTTGGAAAAGTAAAGCACATAGAGATATGAGGGGTGCATCAATCGAAAGAGAAGCGTGTTCTCTTTCAGATGACACCACGATTGCAAGATCTGGCTAATTTTCGATTTTTCAAAATCGCATATACGAAGCCTTTTTTGAGCGGAGCTGACCTCGGGTAATGGAGAAAATGGCAGATTGACGCAAAAAAGTCAAGCAGTTGCACACAAACGTTCGCCTCCTTTTGCGGTTATTTCCGAAAGTAAAGCACATAGAGATATGAGAGGTGCATCAATCGAAAGAGGAGCATGTTCCCTTCCAGATGACACCACGATTGCAAGATCTGGCCAATTTTCGATTTTTCAGAATCGCATGTACGAAGCCTTTTTTTGAGCATAGCTAACCTTGGGTAATGGAGGAAAATGGCAGATTTACGCAATAAGTCAAGCAGTTGCTCACAAACCTTTTCCTCCTTTTGCGGTTATTTTCGAAAGTAAAGCACATACAGATATGATGGGTGCATCAATCGAAAGTGGAGCGTGTTCCCTTTCAGATGACACCACGATTGCAAGATCTGGCCACTTTTAGATTTTTCAGAATCGCATGTACGAAGCCTTCTTTGAGCGGAGCTGACCTCGGGTAATGGAGAAAATGGCAGATTGACGCAAAAAAGTCAAGCAGTTACACACAAACGTCCGCCTCCTTTCGCGGTTACTTCCGAAAGTAAAGCACATGGAGATATGAAAAGTGCATCAATCGAAAGAGGAGCATGTTCCCTTCCAGATGTCACCACGATTGGAACAACTGGAAAAATTTTTGATTTTTCAGATTGGCATATACAGAGCCTTTTTTGAGCGGTGCTGACCTCGGGTAATGGAGAAAATGGCAGATTTACGCAACAAAGTCATGCAGTTGCACACAAACGTTCGCCTCCTTTTGAGGTTATTTCCAAAAGTAAAGCACATAGAGATATGACAGGTGCATCAATCGAAAGTGGGGCATGTTCTCTTTCAGATGACACCACGATTGCAAGATCTGGCCAATTTTTGATTTTTCAGAATCGCATGTACGAAGCCTTTTTTGAGAGTTGCTGACCTCGGGTAATGGAGAAAATGGCAGATTGACGCAAAAAAGTCAAGCAGTTGCACACAAATGTTCGCCTCCTTTTGCGGTTATTTCCGAAAGTAAAGCACATAGAGATATGAGAGGTGCATCAATCGAAAGAGGAGCATGTTCCCTTTCAGATGACACCACGATTGCAAGAACTGGAAAAATTTTTGATTTTTCAGATTGGCATTTACGGAGCCTTCTTTTTGCGGTGCTTACCTCTTGAAATGGGAGAAAATGGCAGATTTACGCAATAAGTCAAGCAGTTGCACACAAACGTTCGCCTCCTTTTGAGGTTATTTCCGAAAGTAAAGCACATAGAGATATGAGAGGTGCATCAATCGAAAGAGGAGCATGTTCCCTTCCAGATGACACCACAATTGCAAGATCTGGCCAATTTTTGATTTTTCAGAATCGCATGTACGAAGCCTCCTTTGAGCGGAGCTGACCTCGGGTAATGGAGAAAATGGCAGATTGACGCAAAAAAGTCAAGCAGTTGCACACAAACGTTCGCCTCCTTTTGCGGTTATTCGGGAAAGTAAAGCACATAGAGATATGAGGGGTGCATCAATCGAAAGAAAAGCGTGTTCCCTTTCAGATGACACCACAATTGCAAGATCTGGCCAATTTTTGATTTTTCAAAATCGCATGTACGAAGCCTTCTTTGAGCGGAGCTGACCTCGGGTAATGGAGAAAATGGCAGATTGACGCAAAAAAGTCAAGCAGTTCCACACAAACGTTCGCCTCCTTTTGCGGTTATTTCCGAAAGTAAAGCACATAGAGATATGAGAGGTGCATCAATCGAAAGAGGAGCATGTTCCCTTTCAGATGACACCACGATTGCAAGATCTGGCCAATTTTCGTTTTTTCAGAATCGCATGTACGAAGCCTTTTTTGAGCATAGCTAACCTCGGGTAATGGAGAAAATGGCAGATTTACGCAATAAGTCAAGCAGTTGCACACAAACCTTTTCCTCCTTTTGCGGTTATTTTGGAAAGTAAAGCACATAGAGATATGAGAGGTGCATCAATCAAAAAAGGAGCGTGTTCCCTTTCAGATGACACCACGATTGCAAGATCTGGCAATTTTTAGATTTTTCAGAATCGCATGTACGAAGCCTTCTTTGAGCGGAGCTGACCTCGGTTAATGGAGAAAATGGCAGATTGACGCAAAAAAGTCAAGCAGTTGCACACAAACGTTCGCCTCCTTTTGCGGTTATTTCCGAAAGTAAAGCACATAGAGATATGAGAGGTGCATCAATCGAAAGAGGAGCATGTTCCCTTCCACATGACACCACGATTGGAACAACTGGAAAAATTTTCGATTTTTCAGAATTGCATGTACGAAGCCTTTTTTGAGCGGAGCTGACCTCGGGTAATGGAGAAAATGGAAGATTTACGCAATAAGTCAAGCAGTTGCACACAAACGTTCGCCTCCTTTTCAGGTTATTTCCGAAAGTAAAGCACATAGAGATATGAGAGGTGCATCAATCGAAAGTGGGGCATGTTCTCTTTCAGATGACACGACGATTGCAAGATCTGGCCAATTTTTGATTTTTCAGAATCGCATGTACGAAGCCTTTTTTGAGAGTTGCTGACCTCGGGTAATGGAGAAAATGGCAGATTGACGCAAAAAGTCAACCAGTTGCACACAAACGTTCGCCTCCTTTTGCGGTTATTTCCGAAAGTAAAGCACATAGAGATATGAGAGGTGCATCAATCGAAAGAGGAGCATGTTCCCTTTCAGATGACACCACGATTGCAAGAACTGGAAAAATTTTTGTTTTTTTTAGATTGGCATATACGGAGCCTTCTTTGAGCGGTGCTGACCTCGGGTAATGGAGAAAATGGCAGATTTACGCAATAAGTCAAGCAGTTGCACACAAACGTTCGCCTCCTTTTGAGGTTATTTCCGAAAGTAAAGCACATAGAGATATGAGAGGTGCATCAATCGAAAGAGGAGCATGTTCCCTTCCAGATGACACCACAATTGCAAGATCTGGCCAATTTTTGATTTTTCAGAATCGCATGTACGAAGCCTCCTTTGAGCGGAGCTGACCACGGGTAATGGAGAAAATGGCAGATTGACGCAAAAAAGTCGAGCAGTTGCACACAAACGTTCGCCTCCTTTTGCGGTTATTTGGGGAAAGTAAAGCACATAGAGATATGAGGGGTGCATCAATCGAAAGAGAAGCGTGTTCCCTTTCAGATGACACCACAATTGCAAGATCTGGCCAATTTTTAATTTTTCAGAATTGCATGTACGAAGCCTTTTTTGAGCGGAGCTGACCTCGGGTAATGGAGAAAATGGCAGATTGACGCAAAAAAGTCAAGCAGTTCCACACAAACGTTCGCCTCCTTTTGCGGTTATTTCCGAAAGTAAAGCACATAGAGATATGAGAGGTGCATCAATCGAAAGAGGAGCATGTTCCCTTCCAGATGACACCACGATTGCAAGATCTGGCCATTTTCGATTTTTCAGGAATCGCATGTACGAAGCCTTTTTTGAGCATAGCTAACCTTGGGTAATGGAGAAAATGGCAGATTTACGCAATAAGTCAAGCAGTTGCTCACAAACCTTTTCCTCCTTTTGCGGTTATTTTCGAAAGTAAAGCACATACAGATATGATGGGTGCATCAATCGAAAGTGGAGCGTGTTCCCTTTCAGATGACACCACGATTGCAAGATCTGGCCAATTTTAGATTTTTCAGAATCGCATGTACGAAGCCTTCTTTGAGCGGAGCTGACCTCGGGTAATGGAGAAAATGGCAGATTGACGCAAAAAAGTCAAGCAGTTACACACAAACGTCCGCCTCCTTTCGCGGTTATTTACGAAAGTAAAGCACATGGAGATATGAAAGGTGCATCAATCGAAAGAGGAGCATGTTCCCTTCCAGATGACACCACGATTGGAACAACTGGAAAAATTTTTGATTTTTCAGATTGGCATATACGGAGCCTTCTTTGAGCGGTGCTGACCTCGGGTAATGGAGAAAATGGCAGATTTACGCAATAAGTCAAGCAGTTGCACACAAACGTTCGCCTCCTTTTCAGGTTATTTCCGAAAGTAAAGCACATAGAGATATGAGAGGTGCATCAATCGAAAGTGGGGGATGTTCTCTTTCAGATGACACCACGATTGCAAGATCTGGCCAATTTTCGATTTCTCAGAATCGCATGTACGAAGCCTTTTTTGAGAGTTGCTGACCTCGGGTAATGGAGAAAATGGCAGATTGACGCAAAAAAGTCAAGCAGTTGCACACAAACGTTCGCTTCCTTTTGCGGTTATTTCCGAAAGTAAAGCACACAGAGATATGAGAGGTGCATCAATCGAAAGAGGAGCATGTTCCCTTTCAGATGACACCACGATTGCAAGAACTGGAAAAATTTTTGATTTTTCAGATTGGCATATACGGAGCCTTCTTTGAGCGGTGCTGACCTCGGGAAATGGAGAAAATGGCAGATTTACGCAATAAGTCAAGCAGTTGCACACAAACGTTCGCCTCCTTTTGAGGTTATTTCCGAAAGTAAAGCACATAGAGATATGAGAGGTGCATCAATCGAAAGAGGAGCATGTTCCCTTCCAGATGACACCAAAATTGCAAGATCTGGCCAATTTTTGATTTTTCAGAATTGCATGTACGAAGCCTCCTTTGAGCGGAGCTGACCACGGGTAATGGAGAAAATGGCAGATTGACGCAAAAAAGTCGAGCAGTTGCACACAAACGTTCGCCTCCTTTTGCGGTTATTTGGGAAAGTAAAGCACATAGAGAGATGAGGGGGGCATCAATCCAAACAGAAGCGTGTTCCCTTTCAGATGACACCACAATTGCAAGATCTGGCCAATTTTTAATTTTTCAGAATTGCATGTACGAAGCCTTTTTTGAGCGGTGCTGACCTCGGGTAATGGAGAAAATGGCAGATTGACGCAAAAAAGTCAAGCAGTTGCACACAAACGTTCGCCTCCTTTTGCGGTTATTTCCGAAAGTAAAGCACATAGAGATATGAGAGGTGCATCAATCGAAAGAGGAGCATGTTCCCTTCCAGATGACACCACGATTGCAAGATCTGGCCAATTTTCGATTTTTCAGAATCGCATGTACGAAGCCTTTTTTGAGCATAGCTAACCTTGGGTAATGGAGAAAATGGCAGATTTACGCAATAAGTCAAGCAGTTGCTCACAAACCTTTTCCTCCTTTTGCGGTTATTTTCGAAAGTAAAGCACATACAGATATGATGGGTGCATCAATCGAAAGTGGAGCGTGTTCCCTTTCAGATGACACCACGATTGCAAGATCTGGCCAATTTTAGATTTTTCAGAATCGCATGTACGAAGCCTTTTTTGAGCGGAGCTGACCTCGGGTAATGGAGAAAATGGCAGATTGACGCAAAAAAGTCAAGCAGTTGCACACAAACGTTCGCTTGCTTTTGCAGTTAATTCCGAATGTAAAGCACATAAAGATATGAGAGGTGCATCAATCGAAAGTGGAGCATGTTCCCTTTCAGATGACACCACAATTGCAAGATCTGGCCAATTTTTGATTTTTCAGAATCGCATGTACGAAGCCTTCTTTGAGCGGAGCTGACCTCCGGTAATGGAGAAAATGGCAGATTGACGCAAAAAAGTCAAGCAGTTACACACAAACGTCCGCCTCCTTTCGCGGTTATTTACGAAAGTAAAGCACATGGAGATATGAAAGGTGCATCAATCGAAAGAGGAGCATGTTCCCTTCCAGATGACACCACGATTGGAACAACTGGAAAAATTTTTGATTTTTCAGATTGGCATATACGGAGCCTTCTTTGAGCGGTGCTGACCTCGGGTAATGGAGAAAATGGCAGATTTACGCAATAAGTCAAGCAGTTGCACACAAACGTTCGCCTCCTTTTGAGGTTATTTCCGAAAGTAAAGCACATAGAGATATGAGAGGTGCATCAATCGAAAGTGGGGCATGTTCTCTTTCAGATGACACCACGATTGCAAGATCTGGCCAATTTTTGATTTTTCAGAATCGCATGTACGAAGCCTTTTTTGAGAGTTGCTGACCTCGGGTAATGGAGAAAATGGCAGATTGACGCAAAAAAGTCAAGCAGTTGCACACAAACGTTCGCCTCCTTTTGCGGTTATTTCCGAAAGTAAAGCACATAGAGATATGAGAGGTGCATCAATCGAAAGTGGGGCATGTTCTCTTTCAGATGACACCACGATTGCAAGATCTGGCCAATTTTCGATTTCTCAGAATCGCATGTACGAAGCCTTTTTTGAGAGTTGCTGACCTCGGGTAATGGAGAAAATGGCAGATTGACGCAAAAAAGTCAAGCAGTTGCACACAAACGTTCGCCTCCTTTTGCGGTTATTTCCGAAAGTAAAGCACATGGAGATATGAAAGGTGCATCAATCGAAAGAGGAGCATGTTCCCTTTCAGATGACACCACGATTGCAAGAACTGGAAAAATTTTTGATTTTTCAGATTGGCATATACGGAGCCTTCTTTGAGCGGTGCTGACCTCGGGAAATGGAGAAAATGGCAGATTTACGCAATAAGTCAAGCAGTTGCACACAAACGTTCGCCTCCTTTTGAGGTTATTTCCGAAAGTAAAGCACATAGAGATATGAGAGGTGCATCAATCGAAAGAGGAGCATGTTCCCTTCCAGATGACACCACAATTGCAAGATCTGGCCAATTTTTGATTTTTCAGAATCGCATGTACGAAGCCTCCTTTGAGCGGAGCTGACCACGGGTAATGGAGAAAATGGCAGATTGACGCAAAAAAGTCGAGCAGTTGCACACAAACATTTTCCTCCTTTTGCGGTTATTTGGGAAAGTAAAGCACATAGAGATATGAGGGGTGCATCAATCGAAAGAGAAGCGTGTTCCCTTTCAGATGACACCACAATTGCAAGATCTGGCCAATTTTTAATTTTTCAGAATTGCATGTACGAAGCCTTTTTTGAGCGGAGCTGACCTCGGGTAATGGAGAAAATGGCAGATTGACGCAAAAAAGTCAAGCAGTTGCACACAAACGTTCGCCTCCTTTTGCGGTTATTTCCGAAAGTAAAGCACATAGAGATATGAGAGGTGCATCAATCGAAAGAGGAGCATGTTCCCTTCCAGATGACACCACGATTGCAAGATCTGGCCAATTTTCGATTTTTCAGAATCGCATGTACGAAGCCTTTTTTGAACATAGCTAACCTTGGGTAATGGAGAAAATGGCAGATTTACGCAATAAGTCAAGCAGTTGCTCACAAACCTTTTCCTCCTTTTGCGGTTATTTTCGAAAGTAAAGCACATACAGATATGATGGGTGCATCAATCGAAAGTGGAGCGTGTTCCCTTTCAGATGACACCACGATTGCAAGATCTGGCCACTTTTAGATTTTTCAGAATCGCATGTACGAAGCCTTCTTTGAGCGGAGCTGACCTCGGGTAATGGAGAAAATGGCAGATTGACGCAAAAAAGTCAAGCAGTTACACACAAACGTCCGCCTCCTTTCGCGGTTATTTACGAAAGTAAAGCACATGGAGATATGAAAGGTGCATCAATCGAAAGAGGAGCATGTTCCCTTCCAGATGACACCACGATTGGAACAACTGGAAAAATTTTTGATTTTTCAGATTGGCATATACGGAGCCTTCTTTGAGCGGTGCTGACCTCGGGTAATGGAGAAAATGGCAGATTTACGCAATAAGTCAAGCAGTTGCACACAAACGTTCGCCTCCTTTTCAGGTTATTTCCGAAAGTAAAGCACATAGAGATATGAGAGGTGCATCAATCGAAAGTGGGGCATGTTCTCTTTCAGATGACACCACGATTGCAAGATCTGGCCAATTTTCGATTTCTCAGAATCGCATGTACGAAGCCTTTTTTGAGAGTTGCTGACCTCGGGTAATGGAGAAAATGGCAGATTGACGCAAAAAAGTCAAGCAGTTGCACACAAACGTTCGCCTCCTTTTGCGGTTATTTCCGAAAGTAAAGCACATAGAGATATGAGAGGTGCATCAATCGAAAGAGGAGCATGTTCCCTTTCAGATGACACCACGATTGCAAGAACTGGAAAAATTTTTGATTTTTCAGATTGGCATATACGGAGCCTTCTTTGAGCGGTGCTGACCTCGGGAAATGGAGAAAATGGCAGATTTACGCAATAAGTCAAGCAGTTGCACACAAACGTTCGCCTCCTTTTGAGGTTATTTCCGAAAGTAAAGCACATAGAGATATGAGAGGTGCATCAATCGAAAGAGGAGCATGTTCCCTTCCAGATGACACCACAATTGCAAGATCTGGCCAATTTTTGATTTTTCAGAATCGCATGTACGAAGCCTCCTTTGAGCGGAGCTGACCACGGGTAATGGAGAAAATGGCAGATTGACGCAAAAAAGTCGAGCAGTTGCACACAAACGTTCGCCTCCTTTTGCGGTTATTTGGGAAAGTAAAGCACATAGAGATATGAGGGGTGCATCAATCGAAAGAGAAGCGTGTTCCCTTTCAGATGACACCACAATTGCAAGATCTGGCCAATTTTTAATTTTTCAGAATTGCAAGTACGAAGCCTTTTTTGAGCGGAGCTGACCTCGGGTAATGGAGAAAATGGCAGATTGACGCAAAAAAGTCAAGCAGTTCCACACAAACGTTCGCCTCCTTTTGCGGTTATTTCCGAAAGTAAAGCACATAGAGATATGAGAGGTGCATCAATCGAAAGAGGAGCATGTTCCCTTCCAGATGACACCACGATTGCAAGATCTGGCCAATTTTCAATTTTTCAGAATCGCATGTACGAAGCCTTTTTTGAGCATAGCTAACCTTGGGTAATGGAGAAAATGGCAGATTTACGCAATAAGTCAAGCAGTTGCTCACAAACCTTTTCCTCCTTTTGCGGTTATTTTCGAAAGTAAAGCACATACAGATATGATGGGTGCATCAATCGAAAGTGGAGCGTGTTCCCTTTCAGATGACACCACGATTGCAAGATCTGGCCAATTTTAGATTTTTCAGAATCGCATGTACGAAGCCTTTTTTGAGCGGAGCTGACCTCGGGTAATGGAGAAAATGGCAGATTGACGCAAAAAAGTCAAGCAGTTGCACACAAACGTTCGCTTGCTTTTGCAGTTAATTCCGAATGTAAAGCACATAAAGATATGAGAGGTGCATCAATCGAAAGTGGAGCATGTTCCCTTTCAGATGACACCACGATTGCAAGATCTGGCCAATTTTTGATTTTTCAGAATCGCATGTACGAAGCCTTCTTTGAGCGGAGCTGACCTCCGGTAATGGAGAAAATGGCAGATTGACGCAAAAAAGTCAAGCAGTTACACACAAACGTCCGCCTCCTTTCGCGGTTATTTACGAAAGTAAAGCACATGGAGATATGAAAGGTGCATCAATCGAAAGAGGAGCATGTTCCCTTCCAGATGACACCACGATTGGAACAACTGGAAAAATTTTTGATTTTTCAGATTGGCATATACGGAGCCTACTTTGAGCGGTGCTGACCTCGGGAAATGGAGAAAATGGCAGATTTACGCAATAAGTCAAGCAGTTGCACACAAACGTTCGCCTCCTTTTGAGGTTATTTCCGGAAGTAAAGCACATAGAGATATGAGAGGTGCATCAATCGAAAGAGGAGCATGCTCCCTTCCAGATGACACCACAATTGCAAGATCTGGCCAATTTTTGATTTTTCAGAATCGCATGTACGAAGCCTCCTTTGAGCGGAGCTGACCACGGGTAATGGAGAAAATGGCAGATTGACGCAAAAAAGTCGAGCAGTTGCACACAAACATTTTCCTCCTTTTGCGGTTATTTGGGAAAGTAAAGCACATAGAGATATGAGAGGTGCATCAATCGAAAGAGAAGCGTGTTCCCTTTCAGATGACACCACAATTGCAAGATCTGGCCAATTTTTAATTTTTCAGAATCGCATGTACGAAGCCTTTTTTGAGCGGAGCTGACCTCGGGTAATGGAGAAAATTGCAGATTTACGCAAAAAAGTCAAGCAGTTGCACACAAACGTTCGCCTCCTTTTGCGGTTATTTCCGAAAGTAAAGCACATAGAGATATGAGAGGTGCATCAATCGAAAGAGAAGCATGTTCCCTTCCAGAGGACACCACGATTGCAAGATCTGGCCAATTTTCGATTTTTCAGAATCGCATGTACGAAGCCTTTTTTGAGCATAGCTAACCTTGGGTAATAGAGAAAATGGCAGATTTACGCAAAAAGTCAAGTAGTTGCGCACAAACCTTTTCCTCCTTTTGCGGTTATTTTCGAAAGTAAAGCACATACAGATATGAGGGGTGCATCAATCGAAAGTGGAGCGTGTTCCCTTTCAGATGACACGACGATTGCAAGATCTGGCCAATTTTAGATTTTTCAGAATCGCATGTACGAAGCCTTTTTTGAGCGGAGCTGACCTCGGGTAATGGAGAAAATGGCAGATTTACGCAAAAAAGTCAAGCAGTTGCACACAAACGTTCGCTTGCTTTTGCAGTTAATTCCGAATGTAAAGCACATAAAGATATGAGAGGTGCATCAATCGAAAGTGGAGCATGTTCCCTTTCAGATGACACCACGATTGCAAGATCTGGCCAATTTTCGATTTCTCAGAATCGCATGTACGAAGCCTTTTTTGAGCGGAGCTGACCTCGGGTAATGGAGAAAATGGCAGATTGACGCAAAAAGGTCAAGCAGTTGCACACAAACGTTCGCCTCCTTTTGCGGTTATTTCCGAAAGTAAAGCACATAGAGATATGAGAGGTGCATCAATCGAAAGAGGAGCATGTTCCCTTCCAGATGACACCACGATTGCAAGAACTGGAAAAATTTTTTATATTTCAGATTCGCATATACGGAGCCTTCTTTGAGCGGTGCTGACCTCGGGTAATGGAGAAAATGGCAGATTTACGCAATAAGTCAAGCAGTTGCACACAAACGTTCGCCTCCTTTTCAGGTTATTTCCGAAAGTAAAGCACATAGAGATATGAGAGGTGCATCAATCGAAAGTGGGGCATGTTCTCTTTCAGATGACACCACGATTGCAAGATCTGGCCAATTTTCGATTTTTCAGAATCGCATGTACGAAGCCTTTTTTGAGCGGAGCTGACCTCGGGTAATGGAGAAAATGGCAGATTGACGCAAAAAAGTCAAGCAGTTGCACACAAACGTTCGCCTCCTTTTGCGGTTATTTCCGAAAGTAAAGCACATAGAGATATGAGAGGTGCATCAATCGAAAGAGGAGCATGTTCCCTTCCAGATGACACCACAATTGCAAGATCTGGCCAATTTTTGATTTTTCAGAATCGCATGTACGAAGCCTCCTTTGAGCGGAGCTGACCACGGGTAATGGAGAAAATGGCAGATTGACGCAAAAAAGTCGAGCAGTTGCACACAAACATTTTCCTCCTTTTGCGGTTATTTGGGAAAGTAAAGCACATAGAGATATGAGGGGTGCATCAATCGAAAGAGAAGCGTGTTCCCTTTCAGATGACACCACAATTGCAAGATCTGGCCAATTTTTAATTTTTCAGAATTGCATGTACGAAGCCTTTTTTGAGCGGAGCTGACCTCGGGTAATGGAGAAAATGGCAGATTGACGCAAAAAAGTCAAGCAGTTGCACACAAACGTTCGCCTCCTTTTGCAGTTATTTCCGATAGTAAAGCACATAGAGATATGAGAGGTGCATCAATCGAAAGAAGAGCATGTTCCCTTTGAGATGACACCACGATTGCAAGAACTGGCCAATTTTCGATTTTTCAGAATCGCATGTACGAAGCCTTTTTTGAGCATAGCTAACCTTGGGTAATGGAGAAAATGGCAGATTTACGCAATAAGTCAAGCAGTTGCTCACAAACCTTTTCCTCCTTTTGCGGTTATTTTCGAAAGTAAAGCACATACAGATATGATGGGTGCATCAATCGAAAGTGGAGCGTGTTCCCTTTCAGATGACACCACGATTGCAAGATCTGGCCAATTTTAGATTTTTCAGAATCGCATGTACGAAGCCTTCTTTGAGCGGAGCTGACCTCGGGTAATGGAGAAAATGGCAGATTGACGCAAAAAAGTCAAGCAGTTACACACAAACGTCCGCCTCCTTTCGCGGTTATTTACGAAAGTAAAGCACATGGAGATATGAAAGGTGCATCAATCGAAAGAGGAGCATGTTCCCTTCCAGATGACACCACGATTGGAACAACTGGAAAAATTTTTGATTTTTCAGATTGGCATATACGGAGCCTTCTTTGAGCGGTGCTGACCTCGGGTAATGGAGAAAATGGCAGATTTACGCAATAAGTCAAGCAGTTGCACACAAACGTTCGCCTCCTTTTCAGGTTATTTCCGAAAGTAAAGCACATAGAGATATGAGAGGTGCATCAATCGAAAGTGGGGCATGTTCTCTTTCAGATGACACCCACGATTGCAAGATCTGGCCAATTTTCGATTTCTCAGAATCGCATGTACGAAGCCTTTTTTGAGAGTTGCTGACCTCGGGTAATGGAGAAAATGGCAGATTGACGCAAAAAAGTCAAGCAGTTGCACACAAACGTTCGCCTCCTTTTGCGGTTATTTCCGAAAGTAAAGCACATAGAGATATGAGAGGTGCATCAATCGAAAGAGGAGCATGTTCCCTTTCAGATGACACCACGATTGCAAGAACTGGAAAAATTTTTGATTTTTCAGATTGGCATATACGGAGCCTTCTTTGAGCGGTGCTGACCTCGGGAAATGGAGAAAATGGCAGATTTACGCAATAAGTCAAGCAGTTGCACACAAACGTTCGCCTCCTTTTGAGGTTATTTCCGAAAGTAAAGCACATAGAGATATGAGAGGTGCATCAATCGAAAGAGGAGCATGTTCCCTTCCAGATGACACCACAATTGCAAGATCTGGCCAATTTTTGATTTTTCAGAATCGCATGTACGAAGCCTCCTTTGAGCGGAGCTGACCACGGGTAATGGAGAAAATGGCAGATTGACGCAAAAAAGTCGAGCAGTTGCACACAAACGTTCGCCTCCTTTTGCGGTTATTTGGGAAAGTAAACCACATAGAGATATGAGGGGTGCATCAATCGAAAGAGAAGCGTGTTCCCTTTCAGATGACACCACAATTGCAAGATCTGGCCAATTTTTAATTTTTCAGAATTGCATGTACGAAGCCTTTTTTGAGCGGAGCTGACCTCGGGTAATGGAGAAAATGGCAGATTGACGCAAAAAAGTCGAGCAGTTGCACACAAACGTTCGCCTCCTTTTGCGGTTATTTGGGAAAGTAAACCACATAGAGATATGAGGGGTGCATCAATCGAAAGAGAAGCGTGTTCCCTTCCAGATGACACCACAATTGCAAGATCTGGCCAATTTTTGATTTTTCAGAATCGCATGTACGAAGCCTCCTTTGAGCGGAGCTGACCACGGGTAATGGAGAAAATGGCAGATTGACGCAAAAAAGTCGAGCAGTTGCACACAAACATTTTCCTCCTTTTGCGGTTATTTGGGAAAGTAAAGCACATAGAGATATGAGGGGTGCATCAATCGAAAGAGAAGCGTGTTCCCTTTCAGATGACACCACAATTGCAAGATCTGGCCAATTTTTAATTTTTCAGAATTGCATGTACGAAGCCTTTTTTGAGCGGAGCTGACCTCGGGTAATGGAGAAAATGGCAGATTGACGCAAAAAAAGTCAAGCAGTTGCACACAAACGTTCGCCTCCTTTTGCGGTTATTTCCGAAAGTAAAGCACATAGAGATATGAGAGGTGCATCAATCGAAAGAGGAGCATGTTCCCTTCCAGATGACACCACGATTGCAAGATCTGGCCAATTTTCGATTTTTCAGAATCGCATGTACGAAGCCTTTTTTGAGCATAGCTAACCTTGGGTAATGGAGAAAATGGCAGATTTACGCAATAAGTCAAGCAGTTGCTCACAAACCTTTTCCTCCTTTTGCGGTTATTTTCGAAAGTAAAGCACATACAGATATGATGGGTGCATCAATCGAAAGTGGGGCATGTTCTCTTTCAGATGACACCACGATTGCAAGATCTGGCCAATTTTTGATTTTTCAGAATCGCATGTACGAAGCCTTTTTTGAGAGTTGCTGACCTCGGGTAATGGAGAAAATGGCAGATTGACGCAAAAAAGTCAAGCAGTTGCACACAAACGTTCGCCTCCTTTTGCGGTTATTTCCGAAAGTAAAGCACATAGAGATATGAGAGGTGCATCAATCGAAAGAGGAGCATGTTCCCTTTCAGATGACACCACGATTGCAAGAACTGGAAAAATTTTTGATTTTTGAGATTGGCATATACGGAGCCTTCTTTGAGCGGTGCTGACCTCGGGTAATGGAGAAAATGGCAGATTTACGCAATAAGTCAAGCAGTTGCACACAAACGTTCGCCTCCTTTTGAGGTTATTTCCGAAAGTAAAGCACATAGAGATATGAGAGGTGCATCAATCGAAAGAGGAGCATGTTCCCTTCCAGATGACACCACAATTGCAAGATCTGGCCAATTTTTGATTTTTCAGAATCGCATGTACGAAGCCTTTTTTGAGCGGAGCTGACCTCGGGTAATGGAGAAAATGGCAGATTTACGCAAATAAGTCAAGCAGTTGCACACAAACATTTTCCTCCTTTTGCGGTTATTTGGGAAAGTAAAGCACATAGAGATATGAGGGGTGCATTAATCGAAAGAGAAGCGTGTTCCCTTTCAGATGACACCACGATTGCAAGATCTGGCCAATTTTTGATTTTTCAGAATCGCATGTACGAAGCCTTTTTTGAGCGGAGCTGACCTCGGGTAATGGAGAAAATTGCAGATTTACGCAAAAAAGTCAAGCAGTTGCACACAAACGTTCGCCTCCTTTTGCGGTTATTTCCGAAAGTAAATCACATAGAGATATGAGAGGTGCATCAATCGAAAGAGAAGCATGTTCCCTTCCAGAGGACACCACGATTGCAAGATCTGGCCAATTTTCGATTTTTCAGAATTGCATGTACGAAGCCTTTTTTGAGCATAGCTAACCTTGGGTAATAGAGAAAATGGCAGATTTACGCAAAAAGTCAAGTAGTTGCGCACAAACCTTTTCCTCCTTTTGCGGTTATTTTCGAAAGTAAAGCACATACAGATATGAGGGGTGCATCAATCGAAAGTGGAACGTGTTCCCTTTCAGATGACACGACGATTGCAAGATCTGGCCAATTTTAGATTTTTCAGAATCGCACGTACGAAGCCTTTTTTGAGCGGAGCTGACCTCGGGTAATGGAGAAAATGGCAGATTTACGCAAAAAAGTCAAGCAGTTGTACACAAACGTTCGCTTGCTTTTGCAGTTAATTCCGAATGTAAAACACATAAAGATATGAGAGGTGCATCAATCGAAAGTGGAGCATGTTCCCTTTCAGATGACACCACGATTGCAAGATCTGGCCAATTTTCGATTTCTCAGAATCGCATGTACGAAGCCTTTTTTGAGCGGAGCTGACCACGGGTAATGGAGAAAATGGCAGATTGACGCAAAAAAGTCGAGCAGTTGCACACAAACATTTTCCTCCTTTTGCGGTTATTTGGGAAAGTAAAGCACATAGAGATATGAGGGGTGCATCAATCGAAAGAGAAGCGTGTTCCCTTTCAGATGACACCACAATTGCAAGATCTGGCCAATTTTTAAATTTTCAGAATCGCATGTACGAAGCCTTTTTTGAGCGGAGCTGACCTCGGGTAATGGAGAAAATTGCAGATTTACGCAAAAAAGTCAAGCAGTTGCACACAAACGTTCGCCTCCTTTTGCGGTTATTTCCGAAAGTAAATCACATAGAGATATGAGAGGTGCATCAATCGAAAGAGAAGCATGTTCCCTTCCAGAGGACACCACGATTGCAAGATCTGGCCAATTTTCGATTTTTCAGAATTGCATGTACGAAGCCTTTTTTGAGCATAGCTAACCTTGGGTAATAGAGAAAATGGCAGATTTACGCAAAAAGTCAAGTAGTTGCGCACAAACCTTTTCCTCCTTTTGCGGTTATTTTCGAAAGTAAAGCACATACAGATATGAGGGGTGCATCAATCGAAAGTGGAACGTGTTCCCTTTCAGATGACACGAAGATTGCAAGATCTGGCCAATTTTAGATTTTTCAGAATCGCACGTACGAAGCCTTTTTTGAGCGGAGCTGACCTCGGGTAATGGAGAAAATGGCAGATTTACGCAAAAAAGTCAAGCAGTTGCACACAAACGTTCGCTTGCTTTTGCAGTTAATTCCGAATGTAAAGCACATAAAGATATGAGAGGTGCATCAATCGAAAGTGGAGCATGTTCCCTTTCAGATGACACCACGATTGCAAGATCTGGCCAATTTTCGATTTCTCAGAATCGCATGTACGAAGCCTTTTTTGAGCGGAGCTGACCTCGGGTAATGGAGAAAATGGCAGATTGACGCAAAAAGGTCAAGCAGTTGCACACAAACGTTCGCCTCCTTTTGCGGTTATTTCCGAAAGTAAAGCACATAGAGATATGAGAGGTGCATCAATCGAAAGAGGAGCATGTTCCCTTCCAGATGACACCACGATTGCAAGAACTGGAAAAATTTTTTATATTTCAGATTCGCATATACGGAGCCTTCTTTGAGCGGTGCTGACCTCGGGTAATGGAGAAAATGGCAGATTTACGCAATAAGTCAAGCAGTTCCACACAAACGTTCGGCTCCTTTTCAGGTTATTTCCGAAAGTAAAGCACATAGAGATATGAGAGGTGCATCAATCGAAAGTGGGGCATGTTCTCTTTCAGATGACACCACGATTGCAAGATCTGGCCAATTTTCGATTTTTCAGAATCGCATGTACGAAGCCTTTTTTGAGCGGAGCTGACCTCGGGTAATGGAGAAAATGGCAGATTGACGCAAAAAAGTCAAGCAGTTGCACACAAACGTTCGCCTCCTTTTGCGGTTATTTCCGAAAGTAAAGCACATAGAGATATGAGAGGTGCATCAATCGAAAGAGGAGCATGTTCCCTTCCAGATGATACCACGATTGAAAGAACTGGACAAATTTTTTATATTTCAGATTGGCATATACGGAGCCTTCTTTGAGCGGTGCTGACCTCGGGTAATGGAGAAAATGGCAGATTGACGCAATAAGTCAAGCAGTTGCACACAAACGTTCGCCTCGTTTTGAGGTTATTTCCGAAAGTAAAGCACATAGAGATATGAAAGGTGCATCAATCGAAAGAGGAGCATGTTCCCTTCCAGATGACACCACGATTGAGAGATCTGGCCAATTTTTGATTTTTCAGAATCGCATGTACGAAGCCTTCTTTGAGCGGAGCTGACCTCGGGTAATGGAGAAAATGGCAGATTGACGCAAAAAAGTCAAGCAGTTACACACAAACGTCCGCCTCCTTTCGCGGTTATTTACGAAAGTAAAGTACATGGAGATATGAAAGGTGCATCAATCGAAAGAGGAGCATGTTCCCTTCCAGATGACACCACGATTGGAACAACTGGAAAAATTTTTGATTTTTCAGATTGGCATATACGGAGCCTTCTTTGAGCGGTGCTGACCTCGGGTAATGGAGAAAATGGCAGATTTACGCAATAAGTCAAGCAGTTGCACACAAACGTTCGCCTCGTTTTGCGGTTATTTGGGAAAGTAAAGCACATAGAGATATGAGGGGTGCATCAATCGAAAGAGAAGCGTGTTCCCTTTCAGATGACACCACAATTGCAAGATCTGGCCAATTTTTAATTTTTCAGAATTGCATGTACGAAGCCTTTTTTGAGCGGAGCTGACCTCGGGTAATGGAGAAAATGGCAGATTGACGCAAAAAAGTCAAGCAGTTGCACACAAACGTTCGCCTCCTTTTGCGGTTATTTCCGAAAGTAAAGCACATAGAGATATGAGAGGTGCATCAATCGAAAGAGGAGCATGTTCCCTTCCAGATGACACCACGATTGCAAGATCTGGCCAATTTTCGATTTTTCAGAATCGCATGTACGAAGCCTTTTTTGAGCATAGCTAACCTTGGGTAATGGAGAAAATGGCAGATTTACGCAATAAGTCAAGCAGTTGCGCACAAACCTTTTCCTCCTTTTGCGGTTCTTTTCGAAAGTAAAGCACATACAGATATGAGGGGTGCATCAATCGAAAGTGGAGCGTGTTCCCTTTCAGTTGACACCACGATTGCAAGATCTGGCCAATTTTAGATTTTTCAGAATCGCATGTACGAAGCCTTTTTTGAGCGGAGCTGACCTCGGGTAATGGAGAAAATGGCAGATTGACGCAAAAAAGTCAAGCAGTTGCACACAAACGGTCGCTTGCTTTTGCAGTTAATTCCGAATGTAAAGCACATAAAGATATGAGAGGTGCATCAATCGAAAGTGGAGGATGTTCCCTTTCAGATGACACGACGATTGCAAGATCTGGCCAATTTTCGATTTCTCAGAATCGCATGTACGAAGCCTTTTTTGAGCGGAGCTGACCTCGGGTAATGGAGAAAATGGCAGATTGACGCAAAAAGTCAAGCAGTTGCACACAAACGTTCGCCTCCTTTTGCGGTTATTTCCAAAAGTAAAGCACATAGAGATATGAGAGGTGCATCAATCGAAAGAGGAGCATGTTCCCTTCCAGATGATACCACGATTGAAAGAACTGGAAAAATTTTTTATATTTCAGATTCGCATATACCGAGCCTTCTTTGAGCGGTGCTGACCTCGGGTAATGGAGAAAATTTACGCAATAAGTCAAGCAGTTGCACACAAACCTCTTCCTCCTTTTGCGGTTATTTGGGAAAGTAAAGCACATAGAGATATGAAAGGTGCATCAATCGAAAGAGGAGCATGTTCCCTTCCAGATGACACCACGATTGAGAGATCTGGCCAATTTTTGATTTTTCAGAATCGCATGTACGAAGCCTTCTTTGAGCGGAGCTGACCTCGGGTAATGGAGAAAATGGCAGATTGACGCAAAAAAGTCAAGCAGTTACACACAAACGTCCGCCTCCTTTCGCGGTTATTTACGAAAGTAAAGCACATGGAGATATGAAAGGTGCATCAATCAAAAGAGGAGCATGTTCCCTTTCATATGACACCACGATTGGAACAACTGGAAAAATTTTTGATTTTTCAGATTGGCATATACGGAGCCTTCTTTGAGCGGTGCTGACCTCGGGTAATGGAGAAAATGGCAGATTTACGCAATAAGTCAAGCAGTTGCACACAAACGTTCGCCTCCTTTTGAGGTTATTTCCGAAAGTAAAGCACATAGAGATATGAGGGGTGCATCAATCGAAAGTGGAGCGTGTTCCCTTTCAGATGACACCACGATTGCAAGATCTGGCCAATTTTAGATTTTTCAGAATCGCATGTACGAAGCCTTTTATGAGCGGAGCTGACCTCGGGTAATGGAGAAAATGGCAGATTTACGCAAAAAAGTCAAGCAGTTGCACACAAACGTTCGCTTCCTTTTCCAGTTAATTCCGAATGTAAAGCACATAAAGATATGAGAGGTGCATCAATCGAAAGTGGAGCATGTTCCCTTTCAGATGACACCACGATTGCAAGATCTGGCCAATTTTCGATTTCTCAGAATCGCATGTACGAAGCCTTTTTTGAGCGGAGCTGACCTCGGGTAATGGAGAAAATGGCAGATTGACGCAAAAAAGTCAAGCAGTTGCACACAAACGTTCGCCTCCTTTTGCGGTTATTTCCGAAAGTAAAGCACATAGAGATATGAGAGGTGCGTCAATCGAAAGAGGAGCATGTTCCCTTCCAGATGACACCACGATTGCAAAAACTGGAAAAATTTTTGATTTTTCAGATTGGCATATACGGAGCCTTCTTTGAGCGGTGCTGACCTCGGGTAATGGAGAAAATGGCAGATTTACGCAATAAGTCAAGCAGTTGCACACAAACATTTTCCTCCTTTTGCGGTTATTTTGGAAAGTAAAGCACATAGAGATATGAGGGGTGCATCAATCGAAAGAAAAGCGTGTTCCCTTTCAGATGACACCACGATTGCAAGATCTGGCCAATTTTTGATTTTTCAGAATCGCATGTACGAAGCCTTTTTTGAGCGGTGCTGACCTCGGGTAATGGAGAAAATGGCAGATTGACGCAAAAAAGTCAAGCAGTTGCACACAAACGTTCGCCTCCTTTTGCGGTTATTTCCGAAAGTAAAGCACATAGAGATATGAGAGGTGCGTCAATCGAAAGAAGAGCATGTTCCCTTCCAGATGACACCACGATTGCAAAAACTGGAAAAATTTTTGATTTTTCAGATTGGCATATACGGAGCCTTCTTTGAGCGGTGCTTACCTCGGGTAATGGAGAAAATGGCAGATTTACGCAATAAGTCAAGCAGTTGCACACAAACATTTTCCTCCTTTTGCGGTTATTTGGGAAAGTAAAGCACATAGAGATATGAGGGGTGCATCAATCGAAAGAGAAGCGTGTTCCCTTTCAGATGACACCACAATTGCAAGATCTGGCCAATTTTTAATTTTTCAGAATCGCATGTACGAAGCCTTTTTTGAGCGGAGCTGACCTCGGGTAATGGAGAAAATGGCAGATTGACGCAAAAAAGTCAAGCAGTTGCACACAAACGTTCGCCTCCTTTTGCGGTTATTTCCGAAAGTAAAGCACATAGAGATATGAGAGGTGCATCAATCGAAAGAGGAGCATGTTCCCTTTCAGATGACACCACGATTGCAAGAACTGGAAAATTTTTGATTTTTGAGATTGGCATATACGGAGCCTTCTTTGAGCGGTGCTGACCTCGGGAAATGGAGAAAATGGCAGATTTACGCAATAAGTCAAGCAGTTGCACACAAACGTTCGCCTCCTTTTCAGGTTATTTCCGAAAGTAAAGCACATAGAGATATGAGAGGTGCATCAATCGAAAGTGGGGCATGTTCTCTTTCAGATGACACCACGATTGCAAGATCTGGCCAATTTTTGATTTTTCAGAATCGCATGTACGAAGCCTTTTTTGAGAGTTGCTGACCTCGGGTAATGGAGAAAATGGCAGATTGACGCAAAAAAGTCAAGCAGTTGCACACAAATGTTCGCCTCCTTTTGCGGTTATTTCCGAAAGTAAAGCACATAGAGATATGAGAGGTGCATCAATCGAAAGAGAAGTGTGTTCCCTTTCAGATGACACCACAATTGCGAGATCTGGCCAATTTTTAATTTTTCAGAATCGCATGTACGAAGCCTTTTTTGAGCAGAGCTGACCTCGGGTAATGGAGAAAATTGCAGATTTACGCAAAAAAGTCAAGCAGTTGCACACAAACGTTCGCCTCCTTTTGCGGTTATTTCCGAAAATAAAGCACATAGAGATATGAGAGGTGCATCAATCGAAAGAGGAGCATGTTCCCTTTCAGATGACACCACGATTGCAAGATCTGGCCAATTTTTGATTTTTCAGAATCGCATGTACGAAGCCTTTTTTGAGCGGAGCTGACCTCGGGTAATGGAGAAAATGGCAGATTGACGCAAAAAAGTCAAGCAGTTGCACACAAACGTTCGCCTCCTTTTGCGGTTATTTCCGAAAGTAAAGCACATAGAGATATGAGAGGTGCATCAATCGAAAGTGGGGCATGTTCTCTTTCAGATGACACGACGATTGCAAGATCTGGCCAATTTTTGATTTTTGAGATTGGCATATACGGAGCCTTCTTTGAGCGGTGCTGACCTCGGGTAATGGAGAAAATGGCAGATTTACGCAATAAGTCAAGCAGTTGCACACAAACGTTCGCCTCCTTTTGCGGTTATTTCCGAAAGTAAAGCACATAGAGATATGAGAGGTGCATCAATCGAAAGAGGAGCATGTTCCCTTCCAGATGACACCACGATTGCAAGATCTGGCCAATTGTCGATTTTTCAGAATCGCATGTACGAAGCCTTTTTTGAGCATAGCTAACCTTGGGTAATGGAGAAAATGGCAGATTTACGCAATAAGTCAAGCAGTTGCGCACAAACCTTTTCCTCCTTTTGCGGTTATTTTCGAAAGTAAAGCACATACAGATATGAGGGGTGCATCAATCGAAAGTGGAGCGTGTTCCCTTTCAGATGACACAACGATTGCAAGATCTGGCCAATTTTAGATTTTTCAGAATCGCACGTACGAAGCCTTTTTTGAGCTGAGCTGACCTCGGGTAATGGAGAAAATGGCAGATTGACGCAAAAAAGTCAAGCACTTGCTCACAAACGTTCGCTTGCTTTTGCAGTTAATTCCGAATGTAAAGCACATAAAGATATGAGAGGTGCATCAATCGAAAGTGGAGCATGTTCCCTTTCAGATGACACCACGATTGCAAGATCTGGCCAATTTTCGATTTCTCAGAATCGCATGTACGAAGCCTTTTTTGAGCGGAGCTGACCTCGGGTAATGGAGAAAATGGCAGATTGACGCAAAAAGTCAAGCAGTTGCACACAAACGTTCGCCTCCTTTTGCGGTTATTTCCGAAAGTAAAGCACATAGAGATATGAGAGGTGCATCAATCGAAAGAGGAGCATGTTCCCTTCCAGATGATACCACGATTGAAAGAACTGGAAAATTTTTTTATATTTCAGATTCGCATATACCGAGCCTTCTTTGAGCGGTGCTGACCTCGGGTAATGGAGAAAATTTACGCAATAAGTCAAGCAGGTGCACACAAACCTCTTCCTCCTTTTGCGGTTATTTGGGAAAGTAAAGCACATAGAGATATGAAAGGTGCATCAATCGAAAGAGGAGCATGTTCCCTTCCAGATGACACCACGATTGAGAGATCTGGCCAATTTTTGATTTTTCAGAATCGCATGTACGAAGCCTTCTTTGAGCGGAGCTGACCTCGGGTAATGGAGAAAATGGCAGATTGACGCAAAAAAGTCAAGCAGTTACACACAAACGTCCGCCTCCTTTCGCGGTTATTTACGAAAGTAAAGCACATGGAGATATGAAAGGTGCATCAATCGAAAGAGGAGCATGTTCCCTTCCAGATGACACCACGATTGGAACAACTGGAAAAATTTTTGATTTTTCAGATTGGCATATACGGAGCCTTCTTTGAGCGGTGCTGACCTCGGGTAATGGAGAAAATGGCAGATTTACGCAATAAGTCAAGCAGTTGCACACAAACGTTCGCCTCCTTTTGAGGTTATTTCCGAAAGTAAAGCACATAGAGATATGAGGGGTGCATCAATCGAAAGTGGAGCGTGTTCCCTTTCAGATGACACCACGATTGCAAGATCTGGCCAATTTTAGATTTTTCAGAATCGCATGTACGAAGCCTTTTTTGAGCGGAGCTGACCTCGGGTAATGGAGAAAATGGCAGATTTACGCAAAAAAGTCAAGCAGTTGCACACAAACGTTCGCCTGCTTTTGCAGTTAATTCCGAATGTAAAGCACATAAAGATATGAGAGGTGCATCAATCGAAAGTGGAGGATGTTCCCTTTCAGATGACACCACGATTGCAAGATCTGGCCAATTTTCGATTTCTCAGAATCGCATGTACGAAGCCTTTTTTGAGCGGAGCTGACCTCGGGTAATGGAGAAAATGGCAGATTGACGCAAAAAGTCAAGCAGTTGCACACAAACGTTTGCCTCCTTTTGCGGTTATTTCCGAAAGTAAAGCACATAGAGATATGAGAGGTGCATCAATCGAAAGAGGAGCATGTTCCCTTCCAGATGACACCACGATTGCAAGATCTGGCCAATTTTCGATTTTTCAGAATCGCATGTACGAAGCCTTTTTTGAGCATAGCTAACCTTGGGTAATGGAGAAAATGGCAGATTTACGCAATAAGTCAAGCAGTTGCGCACAAACCTTTTCCTCCTTTTGCAGTTCTTTTCGAAAGTAAAGCACATACAGATATGAGGGGTGCATCAATTGAAAGTGGAGCGTGTTCCCTTTCAGTTGACACCACGATTGCAAGATCTGGCCAATTTTAGATTTTTCAGAATCGCATGTACGAAGCCTTTTTTGAGCGGAGCTGACCTCGGGTAATGGAGAAAATGGCAGATTGACGCAAAAAAGTCAAGCAGTTGCACACAAACGGTCGCTTGCTTTTGCAGTTAATTCCGAATGTAAAGCACATAAAGATATGAGAGGTGCATCAATCGAAAGTGGAGGATGTTCCCTTTCAGATGACACGACGATTGCAAGATCCGGCCAATTTTCGATTTCTCAGAATCGCATGTACGAAGCCTTTTTTGAGCGGAGCTGACCTCGGGTAATGGAGAAAATGGCAGATTGACGCAAAAAGTCAAGCAGTTGCACACAAACGTTCGCCTCCTTTTGCGGTTATTTCCAAAAGTAAAGCACATAAAGATATGAGGGGTGCATCAATCGAAAGAGGAGCATGTTCCCTTCCAGATGACACCACGATTGAAAGAACTGGAAAAATTTTTGATTTTTCAGATTGGCATATACGGAGCCTTCTTTGAGCGGTGCTGACCTCGGGTAATGGAGAAAATGGCAGATTTACGCAATAAGTCAAGCAGTTGCACACAAACGTTCGCCTCCTTTTCAGGTTATTTCCGAAAGTAAAGCACATAGAGATATGAGGGGTGCATCAATCGAAAGTGGAGCGTGTTCCCTTTCAGATGACACCACGATTGCAAGATCTGGCCAATTTTAGATTTTTCAGAATCGCATGTACGAAGCCTTTTTTGAGCGGAGCTGACCTCGGGTAATGGAGAAAATGGCAGATTTACGCAAAAAAGTCAAGCAGTTGCACACAAACGTTCGCTTCCTTTTCCAGTTAATTCCGAATGTAAAGCACATAAAGATATGAGAGGTGCATCAATCGAAAGTGGAGCATGTTCCCTTTCAGATGACACCACGATTGCAAGATCTGGCCAATTTTCGATTTCTCAGAATCGCATGTACGAAGCCTTTTTTGAGCGGAGCTGACCTCGGGTAATGGAGAAAATGGCAGATTGACGCAAAAAAGTCAAGCAGTTGCACACAAACGTTCGCCTCCTTTTGCGGTTATTTCCGAAAGTAAAGCACATAGAGATATGAGAGGTGCGTCAATCGAAAGAGGAGCATGTTCCCTTCCAGATGACACCACGATTGCAAAAACTGGAAAAATTTTTGATTTTTCAGATTGGCATATACGGAGCCTTCTTTGAGCGGTGCTGACCTCGGGTAATGGAGAAAATGGCAGATTTACGCAATAAGTCAAGCAGTTGCACACAAACATTTTCCTCCTTTTGCGGTTATTTTGGAAAGTAAAGCACATAGAGATATGAGGGGTGCATCAATCGAAAGAAAAGCGTGTTCCCTTTCAGATGACACCACGATTGCAAGATCTGGCCAATTTTTGATTTTTCAGAATCGCATGTACGAAGCCTTTTTTGAGCGGTGCTGACCTCGGGTAATGGAGAAAATGGCAGATTGACGCAAAAAAGTCAAGCAGTTGCACACAAACGTTCGCCTCCTTTTGCGGTTATTTCCGAAAGTAAAGCACATAGAGATATGAGAGGTGCGTCAATCGAAAGAGGAGCATGTTCCCTTCCAGATGACACCACGATTGCAAAAACTGGAAAAATTTTTGATTTTTCAGATTGGCATATACGGAGCCTTCTTTGAGCGGTGCTTACCTCGGGTAATGGAGAAAATGGCAGATTTACGCAATAAGTCAAGCAGTTGCACACAAACATTTTCCTCCTTTTGCGGTTATTTGGGAAAGTAAAGCACATAGAGATATGAGGGGTGCATCAATCGAAAGAGAAGCGTGTTCCCTTTCAGATGACACCACAATTGCAAGATCTGGCCAATTTTTAATTTTTCAGAATTGCATGTACGAAGCCTTTTTTGAGCGGAGCTGACCTCGGGTAATGGAGAAAATGGCAGATTGACGCAAAAAAGTCAAGCAGTTGCACACAAACGTTCGCCTCCTTTTGCGGTTATTTCCGAAAGTAAAGCACATAGAGATATGAGAGGTGCATCAATCGAAAGAGGAGCATGTTCCCTTCCAGATGACACCACGATTGCAAGATCTGGCTAATTTTCGATTTTTCAGAATCGCATGTACGAAGCCTTTTTTGAGCATAGCTAACCTTGGGTAATGGAGAAAATGGCAGATTTACGCAATAAGTCAAGCAGTTGCGCACAAACCTTTTCCTCCTTTTGCGGTTATTTTCGAAAGTAAAGCACATACAGATATGAGGGGTGCATCAATCGAAAGTAGAGCATGTTCCCTTTCAGATGACACCACGATTGCAAGATCTGGCCAATTTTCGATTTCTCAGAATCGCATGTACGAAGCCTTTTTTGAGCGGAGCTGACCTCGGGTAATGGAGAAAATGGCAGATTGACGCAAAAAAGTCAAGCAGTTGCACACAAACGTTCGCCTCCTTTTGCGGTTATTTCCGAAAGTAAAGCACATAGAGATATGAGAGGTTCGTCAATCGAAAGAGGAGCATGTTCCCTTCCAGATGACACCACGATTGCAAAAACTGGAAAAATTTTTGATTTTTCAGATTGGCATGTACGAAGCCTTTTTTGAGCGGTGCTGACCTCGGGTAATGGAGAAAATGGCAGATTTACGCAATAAGTCAAGCAGTTGCACACAAACATTTTCCTCCTTTTGCGGTTATTTTGGAAAGTAAAGCACATAGAGATATGAGAGGTGCATCAATCGAAAGAGAAGCGTGTTCCCTTTCAGATGACACCACGATTGCAAGATCTGGCCAATTTTTGATTTTTCAGAATCGCATGTACGAAGCCTTTTTAGCGGTGCTGACCTCGGGTAATGGAGAAAATGGCAGATTGACGCAAAAAAGTCAAGCAGTTGCACACAAACGTTCGCCTCCTTTTGTGGTTATTTCCGAAAGTAAAGCACATAGAGATATGAAAGGTGTGTCAATCGAAAGAGGAGCATGTTCCCTTCCAGATGACACCACGATTGCAAAAACTGGAAAAATTTTTGATTTTTCAGATTGGCATATACGGAGCCTTCTTTGAGCGGTGCTGACCTCGGGTAATGGAGAAAATGGCAGATTTACGCAATAAGTCAAGCAGTTGCTCACAAACCTTTTCCTCCTTTTGCGGTTATTTTCGAAAGTAAAGCACATACAGATATGAGGGGTGCATCAATCGAAAGTGGAGCGTGTTCCCTTTCAGATGACACCACGATTGCAAGATCTGGCCAATTTTAGATTTTTCAGAATCGCATGTACGAAGCCTTTTTTGAGCGGAGCTGACCTCGGGTAATGGAGAAAATGGCAGATTTACGCAAAAAAGTCAAGCAGTTGCACACAAACGTTCGCTTGCTTTTGCAGTTAATTCCGAATGTAAAGCACATAAAGATATGAGAGGTGCATCAATCGAAAGTGGAGGATGTTCCCTTTCAGATGACACCACGATTGCAAGATCTGGCCAATTTTCGATTTCTCAGAATTGCATGTACGAAGCCTTTTTTGAGCGGAGCTGACCTCGGGTAATGGAGAAAATGGCAGATTGACGCAAAAAGTCAAGCAGTTGCACACAAACGTTTGCCTCCTTTTGCGGTTATTTCCGAAAGTAAAGCACATAGAGATATGAGAGGTGCATCAATCGAAAGAGGAGCATGTTCCCTTCCAGATGACACCACGATTGCAAAAACTGGAAAAACTTTTGATTTTTCAGATTGGCATATACGGAGCCTTCTTTGAGCGGTGCTGACCTCGGGTAATGGAGAAAATGGCAGATTTACGCAATAAGTCAAGCAGTTGCACACAAACGTTCGCCTCCTTTTGCGGTTATTTCCGAAAGTAAAGCACATAGAGATATGAGAGGTGTATCAATCGAAAGAGGAGCATGTTCCCTTCCAGATGACACCACGATTGCAAGATCTGGCCAATTTTCGATTTTTCAGAATCGCATGTACGAAGCCTTTTTAGCGGTGCTGACCTCGGGTAATGGAGAAAATGGCAGATTGACGCAAAAAAGTCAAGCAGTTGCACACAAACGTTCGCCTCCTTTTGTGGTTATTTCCGAAAGTAAAGCACATAGAGATATGAAAGGTGTGTCAATCGAAAGAGGAGCATGTTCCCTTCCAGATGACACCACGATTGCAAAAACTGGAAAAATTTTTGATTTTTCAGATTGGCATATACGGAGCCTTCTTTGAGCGGTGCTGACCTCGGGTAATGGAGAAAATGGCAGATTTACGCAATAAGTCAAGCAGTTGCTCACAAACCTTTTCCTCCTTTTGCGGTTATTTTCGAAAGTAAAGCACATACAGATATGAGGGGTGCATCAATCGAAAGTGGAGCGTGTTCCCTTTCAGATGACACCACGATTGCAAGATCTGGCCAATTTTAGATTTTTCAGAATCGCATGTACGAAGCCTTTTTTGAGCGGAGCTGACCTCGGGTAATGGAGAAAATGGCAGATTTACGCAAAAAAGTCAAGCAGTTGCACACAAACGTTCGCCTGCTTTGCAGTTAATTCCGAATGTAAAGCACATAAAGATATGAGAGGTGCATCAATCGAAAGTGGAGGATGTTCCCTTTCAGATGACACCACGATTGCAAGATCTGGCCAATTTTCGATTTCTCAGAATTGCATGTACGAAGCCTTTTTTGAGCGGAGCTGACCTCGGGTAATGGAGAAAATGGCAGATTGACGCAAAAAGTCAAGCAGTTGCACACAAACGTTTGCCTCCTTTTGCGGTTATTTCCGAAAGTAAAGCACATAGAGATATGAGAGGTGCATCAATCGAAAGAGGAGCATGTTCCCTTCCAGATGACACCACGATTGCAAAAACTGGAAAAACTTTTGATTTTTCAGATTGGCATATACGGAGCCTTCTTTGAGCGGTGCTGACCTCGGGTAATGGAGAAAATGGCAGATTTACGCAATAAGTCAAGCAGTTGCACACAAACGTTCGCCTCCTTTTGCGGTTATTTCCGAAAGTAAAGCACATAGAGATATGAGAGGTGTATCAATCGAAAGAGGAGCATGTTCCCTTCCAGATGACACCACGATTGCAAGATCTGGCCAATTTTCGATTTTTCAGAATCGCATGTACGAAGCCTTTTTTGAGCATAGCTAACCTTGGGTAATGGAGAAAATGGCAGATTTACGCAATAAGTCAAGCAGTTGCGCACAAACCTTTTCCTCCTTTTGCAGTTCTTTTCGAAAGTAAAGCACATACAGATATGAGGGGTGCATCAATCGAAAGTGGAGCGTGTTCCCTTTCAGTTGACACCACGATTGCAAGATCTGGCCAATTTTAGATTTTTCAGAATCGCATGTACGAAGCCGTTTTTGATCGTAGCTGACCCTCGGGTAATGGAGAAATGGCAGATTGACGCAAAAAAGTCAAGCAGTTGCACACAAACGGTCGCTTGCTTTTGCAGTTAATTCCGAATGTAAAGCACATAAAGATATGAGAGGTGCATCAATCGAAAGTGGAGGATGTTCCCTTTCAGATGACACGACGATTGCAAGATCCGGCCAATTTTCGATTTCTCAGAATCGCATGTACGAAGCCTTTTTTGAGCGGAGCTGACCTCGGGTAATGGAGAAAATGGCAGATTGACGCAAAAAGTCAAGCAGTTGCACACAAACGTTCGCCTCCTTTTGCGGTTATTTCCAAAAGTAAAGCACATAGAGATATGAGAGGTGCATCAATCGAAAGAGGAGCATGTTCCCTTCCAGATGATACCACGATTGAAAGAACTGGAAAAATTTTTGATTTTTCAGATTGGCATATACGGAGCCTTCTTTGAGCGGTGCTGACCTCGGGTAATGGAGAAAATGGCAGATTTACGCAATAAGTCAAGCAGTTGCACACAAACGTTCGCCTCCTTTTCAGGTTATTTCCGAAAGTAAAGCACATAGAGATATGAGGGGTGCATCAATCGAAAGTGGAGCGTGTTCCCTTTCAGATGACACCACGATTGCAAGATCTGGCCAATTTTAGATTTTTCAGAATCGCATGTACGAAGCCTTTTTTGAGCGGAGCTGACCTCGGGTAATGGAGAAAATGGCAGATTTACGCAAAAAAGTCAAGCAGTTGCACACAAACGTTCGCTTCCTTTTCCAGTTAATTCCGAATGTAAAGCACATAAAGATATGAGAGGTGCATCAATCGAAAGTGGAGCATGTTCCCTTTCAGATGACACCACGATTGCAAGATCTGGCCAATTTTCGATTTCTCAGAATCGCATGTACGAAGCCTTTTTTGAGCGGAGCTGACCTCGGGTAATGGAGAAAATGGCAGATTGACGCAAAAAAGTCAAGCAGTTGCACACAAACGTTCGCCTCCTTTTGCGGTTATTTCCGAAAGTAAAGCACATAGAGATATGAGAGGTGCGTCAATCGAAAGAGGAGCATGTTCCCTTCCAGATGACACCACGATTGCAAAAACTGGAAAAATTTTTGATTTTTTAGATTGGCATATACGGAGCCTTCTTTGAGCGGTGCTGACCTCGGGTAATGGAGAAAATGGCAGATTTACGCAATAAGTCAAGCAGTTGCACACAAACATTTTCCTCCTTTTGCGGTTATTTTGGAAAGTAAAGCACATAGAGATATGAGGGGTGCATCAATCGAAAGAAAAGCGTGTTCCCTTTCAGATGACACCACGATTGCAAGATCTGGCCCAATTTTGATTTTTCAGAATCGCATGTACGAAGCCTTTTTTGAGCGGTGCTGACCTCGGGTAATGGAGAAAATGGCAGATTGACGCAAAAAAGTCAAGCAGTTGCACACAAACGTTCGCCTCCTTTTGCGGTTATTTCCGAAAGTAAAGCACATAGAGATATGAGAGGTGCGTCAATCGAAAGAGGAGCATGTTCCCTTCCAGATGACACCACGATTGCAAAAACTGGAAAAATTTTTGATTTTTCAGATTGGCATATACGGAGCCTTCTTTGAGCGGTGCTTACCTCGGGTAATGGAGAAAATGGCAGATTTACGCAATAAGTCAAGCAGTTGCACACAAACATTTTCCTCCTTTTGCGGTTATTTGGGAAAGTAAAGCACATAGAGATATGAGGGGTGCATCAATCGAAAGAGAAGCGTGTTCCCTTTCAGATGACACCACAATTGCAAGATCTGGCCAATTTTTAATTTTTCAGAATTGCATGTACGAAGCCTTTTTTGAGCGGAGCTGACCTCGGGTAATGGAGAAAATGGCAGATTGACGCAAAAAAGTCAAGCAGTTGCACACAAACGTTCGCCTCCTTTTGCGGTTATTTCCGAAAGTAAAGCACATAGAGATATGAGAGGTGCATCAATCGAAAGAGGAGCATGTTCCCTTCCAGATGACACCACGATTGCAAGATCTGGCTAATTTTCGATTTTTCAGAATCGCATGTACGAAGCCTTTTTTGAGGATTGCTAACCTTGGGGAATGGAGAAAATGGCAGATTTACGCAATAAGTCAAGCAGTTGCGCACAAACCTTTTCCTCCTTTTGCGGTTATTTTCGAAAGTAAAGCACATACAGATATTAGGGGTGCATCAATCGAAAGTAGAGCATGTTCCCTTTCAGATGACACCACGATTGCAAGATCTGGCCAATTTTCGATTTCTCAGAATCGCATGTACGAAGCCTTTTTTGAGCGGAGCTGACCTCGGGTAATGGAGAAAATGGCAGATTGACGCAAAAAAGTCAAGCAGTTGCACACAAACGTTCGCCTCCTTTTGCGGTTATTTCCGAAAGTAAAGCACATAGAGATATGAGAGGTGCGTCAATCGAAAGAGGAGCATGTTCCCTTCCAGATGACACCACGATTGCAAAAACTGGAAAAATTTTTGATTTTTCAGATTGGCATGTACGAAGCCTTTTTTGAGCGGTGCTGACCTCGGGTAATGGAGAAAATGGCAGATTTACGCAATAAGTCAAGCAGTTGCACACAAACATTTTCCTCCTTTTGCGGTTATTTTGGAAAGTAAAGCACATAGAGATATGAGGGGTGCATCAATCGAAAGAGAAGCGTGTTCCCTTTCAGATGACACCACGATTGCAAGATCTGGCCAATTTTTGATTTTTCAGAATCGCATGTACGAAGCCTTTTTTGAGCGGTGCTGACCTCGGGTAATGGAGAAAATGGCAGATTGACGCAAAAAAGTCAAGCAGTTGCACACAAACGTTCGCCTCCTTTTGTGGTTATTTCCGAAAGTAAAGCACATAGAGATATGAAAGGTGTGTCAATCGAAAGAGGAGCATGTTCCCTTCCAGATGACACCACGATTGCAAAAACTGGAAAAATTTTTGATTTTTCAGATTGGCATATACGGAGCCTTCTTTGAGCGGTGCTGACCTCGGGTAATGGAGAAAATGGCAGATTTACGCAATAAGTCAAGCAGTTGCTCACAAACCTTTTCCTCCTTTTGCGGTTATTTTCGAAAGTAAAGCACATACAGATATGAGGGGTGCATCAATCGAAAGTGGAGCGTGTTCCCTTTCAGATGACACCACGATTGCAAGATCTGGCCAATTTTAGATTTTTCAGAATCGCATGTACGAAGCCTTTTTTGAGCGGAGCTGACCTCGGGTAATGGAGAAAATGGCAGATTGACGCAAAAAAGTCAAGCAGTTGCACACAAACGTTCGCTTGCTTTTGCAGTTAATTCCGAATGTAGAGCACATAAAGATATGAGAGGTGCATCAATCGAAAGTGGAGCATGTTCCCTTTCAGATGACACCACGATTGCAAGATCTGGCCAATTTTCGATTTCTCAGAATCGCATGTACGAAGCCTTTTTTTTAGCGGAGCTGACCTCGGGTAATGGAGAAAATGGCAGATTTACGCAATAAGTCAAGCAGTTGCACACAAACGTTCGCCTCCTTTTGAGGTTATTTCCGAAAGTAAAGCACATAGAGATATGAGAGGTGCATCAATCGAAAGAGGAGCATGTTCCCTTTCAGATGACACCACGATTGCAAGAACTGGAAAAATTTTTGATTTTTGAGATTGGCATATACGGAGCCTTCTTTGAGCGGTGCTGACCTCGAGAAATGGAGAAAATGGCAGATTTACGCAAAAAAGTCAAGCAGTTGCACACAAACGTTCGCCTCCTTTTGCGGTTATTTCCGAAAGTAAAGCACATAGAGATATGAGAGGTGCGTCAATCGAAAGAGGAGCATGTTCCCTTCCAGATGACACCACGATTGCAAAAACTGGAAAAATTTTTGATTTTTCAGATTGGCATATACGGAGCCTTCTTTGAGCGGTGCTGACCTCGGGTAATGGAGAAAATGGCAGATTTACGCAACAAAGTCAAGCAGTTGCACATAAACGTTCGCCTGCTTTTGCGGTTAATTCCGAATGTAAAGCACATAGAGATATGAGAGGTGCATCAATCGAAAGAGGAGCATGTTCCCTTTCAGATGACACCACGATTGCAAGATCTGGCCAATTTTCGATTTCTCAGAATCGCATGTACGAAGCCTTTTTTGAGCGGAGCTGACCTCGGGTAATGGAGAAAATGGCAGATTGACGCAAAAAGTCAAGCAGTTGCACACAAACGTTCGCCTCCTTTTGCGGTTATTTCCGAAAGTAAAGCACATAGAGATATGAGAGGTTCATCAATCGAAAGAGGAGCATGTTCCCTTCCAGATGATACCACGATTGAAAGAACTGGAAAAATTTTTTATATTTCAGATTCGCATATACCGAGCCTTCTCTGAGCGGTGCTGACCTCGGGTAATGGAGAAAATTTACGCAATAAGTCAAGCAGTTGCACACAAACCTCTTCCTCCTTTTGTGGTTATTTGGGAAAGTAAAGCACATAGAGATATGAAAGGTGCATCAATCGAAAGAGGAGCATGTTCCCTTCCAGATGACACCACGATTGAGAGATCTGGCCAATTTTTGATTTTTCAGAATCGCATGTACGAAGCCTTCTTTGAGCGGAGCTGACCTCGGGTAATGGAGAAAATGGCAGATTGACGCAAAAAAGTCAAGCAGTTACACACAAACGTCCGCCTCCTTTCGCGGTTATTTACGAAAGTAAACCACATGGAGATATGAATGGTGCATCAATCGAAAGAGGAGCATGTTCCCTTCCAGATGACACCACGATTGGAACAACTGCAAAAATTTTTGATTTTTCAGATTGGCATATACGGAGCCTTCTTTGAGCGGTGCTGACCTCGGGTAATGGAGAAAATGGCAGATTTACGCAATAAGTCAAGCAGTTGCACACAAACGTTCGCCTCCTTTTGAGGTTATTTCCGAAAGTAAAGCACATAGAGATATGAGAGGTGCATCAATCGAAAGTGGGGCATGTTCTCTTTCAGATGACACCACGATTGCAAGATCTGGCCAATTTTTGATTTTTCAGAATCGCATGTACGAAGCCTTTTTTGAGAGTTGCTGACCTCGGGTAATGGAGAAAATGGCAGATTGACACAAAAAAGTCAAGCAGTTGCACACAAACGTTCGCCTCCTTTTGCGGTTATTTCCGAAAGTAAAGCACATAGAGATATGAGAGGTGCATCAATCGAAAGAGGAGCATGTTCCCTTTCAGATGACACCACGATTGCAAGAACTGGAAAAATTTTTGATTTTTGAGATTGGCATATACGGAGCCTTCTTTGAGCGGTGCTGACCTCGGGAAATGGAGAAAATGGCAGATTTACGCAATAAGTCAAGCAGTTGCACACAAACGTTCGCCTCCTTTTCAGGTTATTTCCGAAAGTAAAGCACATAGAGATATGAGAGGTGCATCAAACGAAAGTGGGGCATGTTCTCTTTCAGATGACACCACGATTGCAAGATCTGGCCAATTTTTGATTTTTCAGAATCGCATGTACGAAGCCTTTTTTGAGAGTTGCTGACCTCGGGTAATGGAGAAAATGGCAGATTGACGCAAAAAAGTCAAGCAGTTGCACACAAACGTTCGCCTCCTTTTGCGGTTATTTCCGAAAGTAAAGCACATAGAGATATGAGAGGTGCATCAATCGAAAGAGAAGCGTGTTCCCTTTCAGATGACACCACAATTGCAAGATCTGGCCAATTTTTGATTTTTCAGAATCGCATGTACGAAGCCTTTTTTGAGCGGAGCTGACCTCGGGTAATGGAGAAAATGGCAGATTGACGCAAAAAAAGTCAAGCAGTTGCACACAAACGTTCGCCTCCTTTTGCGGTTATTTCCGAAAGTAAAGCACATAGAGATATGAGAGGTGCGTCAATCGAAAGAGGAGCATGTTCCCTTCCAGATGACACCACGATTGCAAAAACTGGAAAAATTTTTGATTTTTCAGATTGGCATATACGGAGCCTTCTTTGAGCGGTGCTGACCTCGGGTAATGGAGAAAATGGCAGATTTACGCAATAAGTCAAGCAGTTGCACACAAACATTTTCCTCCTTTTGCGGTTATTTTGGAAAGTAAAGCACATAGAGATATGAGGGGTGCATCAATCGAAAGAGAAGCGTGTTCCCTTTCAGATGACACCACGATTGCAAGATCTGGCCAATTTTTAATTTTTCAGAATCGCATGTACGAAGCCTTTTTTGAGCGGAGCTGACCTCGGGTAATGGAGAAAATGGCAGATTTACGCAACAAAGTCAAGCAGTTGCACACAAACGTTCGCCTGCTTTTGCAGTTAATTCCGAATGTAAAGCACATAAAGATATGAGAGGTGCATCAATCGAAAGAGGAGCATGTTCCCTTTCAGATGACACCACGATTCCAAGATCTGGCCAATTTTCGATTTCTCAGAATAGCATGTACGAAGCCTTCTTTGAGCGGAGCTGACCTCGGGTAATGGAGAAAATGGCAGATTGACGCAAAAAAGTCAAGCAGTTGCACACAAACGTTCGCCTCCTTTTGCGGTTATTTCCGAAAGTAAAGCACATAGAGATATGAGAGGTGCATCAATCGAAAGAGGAGCATGTTCCCTTCCAGATGACACCACGATTGCAAGAACTGGAAAAAATTTTTATATTTCAGATTCGCATATACGGAGCCTTCTTTGAGCGATGCTGACCTCGGGTAATGGAGAAAATTTACGCAATAAGTCAAGCAGTTGCACACAAACCTCTTCCTCCTTTTGCGGTTATTTGGGAAAGTAAAGCACATAGAGATATAAAAGGTGCATCAATCGAAAGAGGAGCATGTTCCCTTTCAGATGACACCACGATTGAGAGATCTGGCCAATTTTTGATTTTTCAGAATCGCATGTACGAAGCCTTCTTTGAGCGGAGCTGACCTCGTGTAATGGAGAAAATGGCAGATTGACGCAAAAAAGTCAAGCAGTTACACACAAACGTCCGCCTCCTTTCGCGGTTATTTACGAAAGTAAAGCACATGGAGATATGAAAGGTGCATCAATCGAAAGAGGAGCATGTTCCCTTCCAGATGACACCACGATAGGAACAACTGGAAAAATTTTTGATTTTTCAGATTCGCATATACGGAGCCTTCTTTGAGCGGTGCTGACCTCGGGTAATGGAGAAAATGGCAGATTTACGCAATAAGTCAAGCAGTTGCACACAAACGTTCGCCTCCTTTTGAGGTTATTTCCGAAAGTAAAGCACATAGAGATATGAGAGGTGCATCAATCGAAAGTGGGGCATGTTCTCTTTCAGATGACACCACGATTGCAAGATCTGGCCAATTTTCGATTTCTCAGAATCGCAGGTACGAAGCCTTTTTTGAGCGGAGCTGACCTCGGGTAATGGAGAAAATGGCAGATTGACGCAAAAAAGTCAAGCAGTTGCACACAAACGTTCGCCTCCTTTTGCAGTTATTTCCGAAAGTAAAGCACATAAAGATATGAGAGGTGCATCAATCGAAAGAGGAGCATGTTCCCTTTCAGATGACACCACGATTGCAAGAACTGGAAAAATTTTTGATTTTTCAGATTGGCATATACGGAGCCTTCTTTGAGCGGTGCTGACCTCGAGAAATGGAGAAAATGGCAGATTTACGCAATAAGTCAAGCAGTTGCACACAAACGTTCGCCTCCTTTTGAGGTTATTTCCGAAAGTAAAGCACATAGAGATATGAGAGGTGCATCAATCGAAAGAGGAGCATGTTCCCTTCCAGATGACACCACAATTGCAAGATCTGGCCAATTTTTGATTTTTCAGAATCGCATGTACGAAGCCTCCTTTGAGCGGAGCTGACCTCGGGTAATGGAGAAAATGGCAGATTGACGCAAAAAAGTCGAGCAGTTGCACACAAACATTTTCCTCCTTTTGCGGTTATTTGGGAAAGTAAAGCACATAAAGATATGAGGGGTGCATCAATCGAAAGAGAAGCGTGTTCCCTTTCAGATGACACCACAATTGCAAGATCTGGCAAATTTTAGATTTTTCAGAATCGCATGTACGAAGCCTTTTTTGAGCGGAGCTGACCTCGGGTAATGGAGAAAATTGCAGATTTACGCAAAAAAGTCAAGCAGTTGCACACAAACGTTCGCCTCCTTTTGCGGTTATTTCCGAAAGTAAAGCACATAGAGATATGAGAGGTGCATCAATCGAAAGAGAAGCATGTTCCCTTCCAGAGGACACCACGATTGCAAGATCTGGCCAATTTTCGATTTTTCAGAATCGCATGTACGAAGCCTTTTTTGAGCATAGCTAACCTTGGGTAATAGAGAAAATGGCAGATTTACGCAAAAAGTCAAGTAGTTGCGCACAAACCTTTTCCTCCTTTTGCGGTTATTTTCGAAAGTAAAGCACATACAGATATGAGGGGTGCATCAATCGAAAGTGGAGCGTGTTCCCTTTCAGATGACACGACGATTGCAAGATCTGGCCAATTTTAGATTTTTCAGAATCGCATGTACGAAGCCTTTTTTGAGCGGAGCTGACCTCGGGTAATGGAGAAAATGGCAGATTTACGCAAAAAAGTCAAGCAGTTGCACACAAACGTTCGCTTGCTTTTGCAGTTAATTCCGAATGTAAAGCACATAAAGATATGAGAGGTGCATCAATCGAAAGTGGAGCATGTTCCCTTTCAGATGACACCACGATTGCAAGATCTGGCCAATTTTCGATTTCTCAGAATCGCATGTACGAAGCCTTTTTTGAGCGGAGCTGACCTTGGGTAATGGAGAAAATGGCAGATTGACGCAAAAAGGTCAAGCAGTTGCACACAAACGTTCGCCTCCTTTTTGCGGTTATTTCCGAAAGTAAAGCACATAGAGATATGAGAGGTTCATCAATCGAAAGAGGAACATGTTCCCTTCCAGATGACACCACGATTGCAAGAACTGGAAAAATTTTTTATATTTCAGATTCGCATATACGGAGCCTTCTTTGAGCGGTGCTGACCTCGGGTAATGGAGAAAATGGCAGATTTACGCAATAAGTCAAGCAGTTGCACACAAACGTTCGCCTCCTTTTCAGGTTATTTCCGAAAGTAAAGCACATAGAGATATGAGAGGTGCATCAATCGAAAGTGGGGCATGTTCTCTTTCAGATGACACCACGATTGCAAGATCTGGCCAATTTTTGATTTTTCAGAATCGCATGTACGAAGCCTTTTTTGAGAGTTGCTGACCTCGGGTAATGGAGAAAATGGCAGATTGACGCAAAAAAGTCAAGCAGTTGCACACAAATGTTCGCCTCCTTTTGCGGTTATTTCCGAAAGTAAAGCACATAGAGATATGAGAGGTGCATCAATCGAAAGAGAAGTGTGTTCCCTTTCAGA
>NC_141794.1:7104819-7185367 GCF_054643075.1 Acanthaster planci
CCGAGGTCAGCACCGCTCAAAGAAGGCTTCGTACATGCGATTCTGAAAAATCAAAAATTGGCCAGATCTCTCAATCGTGGTGTCATCTGGAAGGGAACATGCTCCTCTTTCGATTGATGCACCTTTCATATCTCTATGTGCTTTACTTTCCCAAATAACCGCAAAAGGTGGAAGAGGTTTGTGTGCAACTGCTTGACTTATTGCGTAAATTTTCTCCATTACCCGAGGTCAGCACCGCTCAAAGAAGGCTCGGTATATGCGAATCTGAAATATAAAAAATTTTTCCAGTTCTTTCAATCGTGGTATCATCTGGAAGGGAACATGCTCCTCTTTCGATTGATGCACCTCTCATATCTCTATGTGCTTTACTTTCGGAAATAACCGCAAAAGGAGGCGAACGTTTGTGTGCAACTGCTTGACTTTTTGCGTCAATCTGCCATTTTCTCCATTACCCGAGGTCAGCTCCGCTCAAAAAAGGCTTCGTACATGCGATTCTGAGAAATCGAAAATTGGCCAGATCTTGCAATCGTGGTGTCATCTGGAAGGGAACATGCTCCTCTTTCGATTGATGCACCTTTCATATCTCTATGTGCTTTACTTTCCCAAATAACCGCAAAAGGAGGAAGAGGTTTGTGTGCAACTGCTTGACTTATTGCGTAAATTTTCTCCATTACCCGAGGTCAGCACCGCTCAAAGAAGGCTCGGTATATGCGAATCTGAAATATAAAAAATTTTTCCAGTTCTTTTAATCGTGGTATCATCTGGAAGGGAACATGCTCCTCTTTCGATTAATGCACCTCTCATATCTCTATGTGCTTTACTTTCGGAAATAACCGCAAAAGGAGGCGAACGTTTGTGTGCAACTGCTTGACTTTTTGCGTCAATCTGCCATTTTCTCCATTACCCGAGGTCAGCTCCGCTCAAAAAAGGCTTCGTACATGCGATTCTGAAAAATCTAAAATTGGCCAGATCTTGCAATCGTCGTGTCATCTGAAAGGGAACACGCTCCACTTTCGATTGATGCACCCCTCATATCTGTATGTGCTTTACTTTCGAAAATAACCGCAAAAGGAGGAAAAGGTTTGTGCGCAACTACTTGACTTTTTGCGTAAATCTGCCATTTTCTCTATTACCCAAGGTTAGCTATGCTCAAAAAAGGCTTCGTACATGCGATTCTGAAAAATCAAAAATTGGCCAGATCTTGCAATTGTGGTGTCATCTGGAAGGGAACATGCTTCTCTTTCGATTGATGCACCTCTCATATCTCTATGTGCTTTACTTTCGGAAATAACCTCAAAAGGAGGCGAACGTTTGTGTGCAACTGCTTGACTTATTGCGTAAATATGCCATTTTCTCCATTTCCCGAGGTCAGCACCGCTCAAAGAAGGCTCCGTATATGCCAATCTCAAAAATCAAAAATTTTTCCAGTTCTTGCAATCGTGGTGTCATCTGAAAGGGAACATGCTCCACTTTCGATTGATGCACCTCTCATATCTCTATGTGCTTTACTTTCGGAAATAACCGCAAAAGGAGGCGAACGTTTGTGTGCAACTGCTTGACTTTTTTGCGTCAATCTGCCATTTTCTCCATTACCCGAGGTCAGCTCCGCTAAAAAAAAGGCTTCGTACATGCGATTCTGAAAAATCGAAAATTGGCCAGATCTTGCAATCGTGGTGTCATCTGGAAGGGAACATGCTCCTCTTTCGATTGATGCACCTTTCATATCTCTATGTGCTTTACTTTCCCAAATAACCGCAAAAGGTGGAAGAGGTTTGTGTGCAACTGCTTGACTTATTGCGTAAATTTTCTCCATTACCCGAGGTCAGCACCGCTCAAAGAAGGCTCGGTATATGCGAATCTGAAATATAAAAAATTTTTCCAGTTCTTTCAATCGTGGTATCATCTGGAAGGGAACATGCTCCTCTTTCGATTGATGCACCTCTCATATCTCTATGTGCTTTACTTTCGGAAATAACCGCAAAAGGAGGCGAACGTTTGTGTGCAACTGCTTAACCTTTTTGCGTCAATCTGCCATTTTCTCCATTACCCGAGGTCAGCTCCGCTAAAAAAAAGGCTTCGTACATGCGATTCTGAAAAATCGAAAATTGGCCAGATCTTGCAATCGTGGTGTCATCTGGAAGGGAACATGCTCCACTTTCGATTGATGCACCTCTCATATCTCTATGTGCTTTACTTTCGGAAATAACCGCAAAAGGAGGCGAACGTTTGTGTGCAACTGCTTGACTTTTTGCGTCAATCTGCCATTTTCTCCATTACCCGAGGTCAGCTCCGCTCAAAGAAGGCTTCGTACATGCGATTCTGAAAAATCAAAAATTGGCCAGATCTCTCAATCGTGGTGTCATCTGGAAGGGAACATGCTCCTCTTTCGATTGATGCACCTTTCATATCTCTATGTGCTTTACTTTCCCAAATAACCGCAAAAGGTGGAAGAGGTTTGTGTGCAACTGCTTGACTTATTGCGTAAATTTTCTCCATTACCCGAGGTCAGCACCGCTCAAAGAAGGCTCGGTATATGCGAATCTGAAATATAAAAAATTTTTCCAGTTCTTTCAATCGTGGTATCATCTGGAAGGGAACATGCTCCTCTTTCGATTGATGCACCTCTCATATCTCTATGTGCTTTACTTTCGGAAATAACCGCAAAAGGAGGCGAACGTTTGTGTGCAACTGCTTGACTTTTTGCGTCAATCTGCCATTTTCTCCATTACCCGAGGTCAGCTCCGCTCAAAAAAGGCTTCGTACATGCGATTCTGAGAAATCGAAAATTGGCCAGATCTTGCAATCGTGGTGTCATCTGGAAGGGAACATGCTCCTCTTTCGATTGATGCACCTTTCATATCTCTATGTGCTTTACTTTCCCAAATAACCGCAAAAGGAGGAAGAGGTTTGTGTGCAACTGCTTGACTTATTGCGTAAATTTTCTCCATTACCCGAGGTCAGCACCGCTCAAAGAAGGCTCGGTATATGCGAATCTGAAATATAAAAAATTTTTCCAGTTCTTTCAATCGTGGTATCATCTGGAAGGGAACATGCTCCTCTTTCGATTAATGCACCTCTCATATCTCTATGTGCTTTACTTTCGGAAATAACCGCAAAAGGAGGCGAACGTTTGTGTGCAACTGCTTGACTTTTTGCGTCAATCTGCCATTTTCTCCATTACCCGAGGTCAGCTCCGCTCAAAAAAGGCTTCGTACATGCGATTCTGAGAAATCGAAAATTGGCCAGATCTTGCAATCGTGGTGTCATCTGAAAGAGAACATGCCCCACTTTCGATTGATGCACCTCTCATATCTCTATGTGCTTTACTTTCGGAAATAACCTGAAAAGGAGGCGAACGTTTGTGTGCAACTGCTTGACTTATTGCGTAAATCTGCCATTTTCTCCATTACCCGAGGTCAGCACCGCTCAAAGAAGGCTCCGTATATGCCAATCTGAAAAATCAAAAATTTTTCCAGTTGTTCCAATCGTGGTGTCATCTGGAAGGGAACATGCTCCTCTTTCGATTGATGCACCTTTCATATCTCTATGTGCTTTACTTTCCCAAATAACCGCAAAAGGTGGAAGAGGTTTGTGTGCAACTGCTTGACTTATTGCGTAAATTTTCTCCATTACCCGAGGTCAGCACCGCTCAAAGAAGGCTCGGAACATGCGAATCTGAAATATAAAAAATTTTTCCAGTTCTTTCAATCGTGGTATCATCTGGAAGGGAACATGCTCCTCTTTCGATTGATGCACCTCTCATATCTCTATGTGCTTTACTTTCGGAAATAACCGCAAAAGGAGGCGAACGTTTGTGTGCAACTGCTTGACTTTTTGCGTCAATCTGCCATTTTCTCCATTACCCGAGGTCAGCTCCGCTCAAAAAAGGCTTCGTACATGCGATTCTGAGAAATCGAAAATTGGCCAGATCTTGCAATCGTGGTGTCATCTGGAAGGGAACATGCTCCTCTTTCGATTGATGCACCTTTCATATCTCTATGTGCTTTACTTTCCCAAATAACCGCAAAAGGAGGAAGAGGTTTGTGTGCAACTGCTTGACTTATTGCGTAAATTTTCTCCATTACCCGAGGTCAGCACCGCTCAAAGAAGGCTCGGTATATGCGAATCTGAAATATAAAAAATTTTTCCAGTTCTTTCAATCGTGGTATCATCTGGAAGGGAACATGCTCCTCTTTCGATTAATGCACCTCTCATATCTCTATGTGCTTTACTTTCGGAAATAACCGCAAAAGGAGGCGAACGTTTGTGTGCAACTGCTTGACTTTTTGCGTCAATCTGCCATTTTCTCCATTACCCGAGGTCAGCTCCGCTCAAAAAAGGCTTCGTACATGCGATTCTGAGAAATCGAAAATTGGCCAGATCTTGCAATCGTGGTGTCATCTGAAAGGGAACATGCTCCACTTTCGATTGATGCACCTCTCTTATCTCTATGTGGTTTACTTTCGGAAATTTCCCGAGGTCAGCACCGCTCAAAGAAGGCTCCGTATATGCCAATCTGAAAAATCAAAAATTTTTCCAGTTTTTGCAATCGTGGTGTCATCTGAAAGGGAACATGCTCCTCTTTCGATTGATGCACCTGTCATATCTCTATGTGCTTTACTTTCGGAAATAACCGCAAAAGGAGGCGAACGTTTGTGTGCAACTGCTTGACTTTTTTGCGTCAATCTGCCATTTTCTCCATTACCCGAGGTCAGCTCCGCTCAAAGAAGGCTTCGTACATGCGATTCTGAAAAATCAAAAATTGGCCAGATCTCTCAATCGTGGTGTCATCTGGAAGGGAACATGCTCCTCTTTCGATTGATGCACCTTTCATATCTCTATGTGCTTTACTTTCCCAAATAACCGCAAAAGGTGGAAGAGGTTTGTGTGCAACTGCTTGACTTATTGCGTAAATTTTCTCCATTACCCGAGGTCAGCACCGCTCAAAGAAGGCTCCGTATATGCCAATCTGAAAAATCAAAAATTTTTCCAGTTGTTCCAATCGTGGTGTCATCTGGAAGGGAACATGCTCCTCTTTCGATTGATGCACCTTTCATATCTCCATGTGCTTTACTTTCGTAAATAACCGCGAAAGGAGGCGGACGTTTGTGTGCAACTGCTTGACTTATTGCGTAAATTTTCTCCATTACCCGAGGTCAGCACCGCTCAAAGAAGGCTCCGTATATGCGAATCTGAAATATAAAAAATTTTTCCAGTTCTTGCAATCGTGGTGTCATCTGGAAGGGAACATGCTCCTCTTTCGATTGATGCACCTCTCATATTTTTATGTGCTTTACATTCGGAATTAACTGCAAAAGCAAGCGAACGTTTGTGTGCAACTGCTTGACTTTTTTGCGTCAATCTGCCATTTTCTCCATTACCCGAGGTCAGCTCCGCTCAAAGAAGGCTTCGTACATGCGATTCTGAAAAATCAAAAATTGGCCAGATCTCTCAATCGTGGTGTCATCTGGAAGGGAACATGCTCCTCTTTCGATTGATGCACCTTTCATATCTCTATGTGCTTTACTTTCCCAAATAACCGCAAAAGGAGGAAGAGGTTTGTGTGCAACTGCTTGACTTATTGCGTAAATTTTCTCCATTACCCGAGGTCAGCACCGCTCAAAGAAGGCTCCGTATATGCCAATCTGAAAAATCAAAAATTTTTCCAGTTGTTCCAATCGTGGTGTCATCTGGAAGGGAACATGCTCCTCTTTCGATTGATGCACCTTTCATATCTCTATGTGCTTTACTTTCGTAAATAACCGCGAAAGGAGGCGGACGTTTGTGTGTAACTGCTTGACTTTTTTGCGTCAATCTGCCATTTTCTCCATTACCCGAGGTCAGCTCCGCTCAAAGAAGGCTTCGTACATGCGATTCTGAAAAATCAAAAATTGGCCCGATCTCTCAATCGTGGTGTCATCTGGAAGGGAACATGCTCCTCTTTCGATTGATGCACCTTTCATATCTCTATGTGCTTTACTTTCCCAAATAACCGCAAAAGGAGGAAAAGGTTTGTGCGCAACTGCTTGACTTATTGCGTAAATCTGCCATTTTCTCCATTACCCAAGGTTAGCTATGCTCAAAAAAGGCTTCGTACATGCGATTCTGAAAAATCGAAAATTGGCCAGATCTTGCAATCGTGGTGTCATCTGGAAGGGAACATGCTCCTCTTTCGATTGATGCACCTCTCATATCTCTATGTGCTTTACTTTCGGAAATAACCGCAAAAGGAGGCGAACGTTTGTGTGCAACTGCTTGACTTTTTTGCGTCAATCTGCCATTTTCTCCATTACCCGAGGTCAGCTCCGCTCAAAAAAGGCTTCGTACATGCGATTCTGAAAAATTAAAAATTGGCCAGATCTTGCAATTGTGGTGTCATCTGAAAGGGAACACGCTTCTCTTTCGATTGATGCACCCCTCATATCTCTATGTGCTTTACTTTCCCAAATAACCGCAAAAGGAGGAAAATGTTTGTGTGCAACTGCTTGACTTATTGCGTAAATCTGCCATTTTCTCCATTACCCGAGGTCAGCACCGCTCAAAGAAGGCTCCGTATATGCGAATCTGAAATATAAAAAATTTTTCCAGTTCTTTCAATCGTGGTATCATCTGGAAGGGAACATGCTCCTCTTTCGATTAATGCACCTCTCATATCTCTATGTGCTTTACTTTCGGAAATAACCGCAAAAGGAGGCGAACGTTTGTGTGCAACTGCTTGACTTTTTGCGTCAATCTGCCATTTTCTCCATTACCCGAGGTCAGCTCCGCTCAAAAAAGGCTTCGTACATGCGATTCTGAGAAATCGAAAATTGGCCAGATCTTGCAATCGTGGTGTCATCTGAAAGGGAACATGCTCCACTTTCGATTGATGCACCTCTCATATCTCTATGTGGTTTACTTTCGGAAATTTCCCGAGGTCAGCACCGCTCAAAGAAGGCTCCGTATATGCCAATCTGAAAAATCAAAAATTTTTCCAGTTGTTCCAATCGTGGTGTCATCTGGAAGGGAACATGCTCCTCTTTCGATTGATGCACCTTTCATATCTCTATGTGCTTTACTTTCGTAAATAACCGCGAAAGGAGGCGGACGTTTGTGTGTAACTGCTTGACTTTTTTGCGTCAATCTGCCATTTTCTCCATTACCCGAGGTCAGCTCCGCTCAAAGAAGGCTTCGTACATGCGATTCTGAAAAATCAAAAATTGGCCAGATCTCTCAATCGTGGTGTCATCTGGAAGGGAACATGCTCCTCTTTCGATTGATGCACCTTTCATATCTCTATGTGCTTTACTTTCCCAAATAACCGCAAAAGGAGGAAGAGGTTTGTGTGCAACTGCTTGACTTATTGCGTAAATTTTCTCCATTACCCGAGGTCAGCACCGCTCAAAGAAGGCTCCGTATATGCCAATCTGAAAAATCAAAAATTTTTCCAGTTGTTCCAATCGTGGTGTCATCTGGAAGGGAACATGCTCCTCTTTCGATTGATGCACCTTTCATATCTCCATGTGCTTTACTTTCGTAAATAACCGCGAAAGGAGGCGGACGTTTGTGTGTAACTGCTTGACTTTTTTGCGTCAATCTGCCATTTTCTCCATTACCCGAGGTCAGCTCCGCTCAAAGAAGGCTTCGTACATGCGATTCTGAAAAATCAAAAATTGGCCAGATCTCTCAATCGTGGTGTCATCTGGAAGGGAACATGCTCCTCTTTCGATTGATGCACCTTTCATATCTCTATGTGCTTTACTTTCCCAAATAACCGCAAAAGGAGGAAAAGGTTTGTGCGCAACTGCTTGACTTATTGCGTAAATCTGCCATTTTCTCCATTACCCAAGGTTAGCTATGCTCAAAAAAGGCTTCGTACATGCGATTCTGAAAAATCGAAAATTGGCCAGATCTTGCAATCGTGGTGTCATCTGGAAGGGAACATGCTCCTCTTTCGATTGATGCACCTCTCATATCTCTATGTGCTTTACTTTCGGAAATAACCGCAAAAGGAGGCGAACGTTTGTGTGCAACTGCTTGACTTTTTTGCGTCAATCTGCCATTTTCTCCATTACCCGAGGTCAGCTCCGCTCAAAAAAGGCTTCGTACATGCGATTCTGAAAAATCTAAAATTGGCCAGATTTTGCAATCGTGGTGTCATCTGAAAGGGAACACGCTTCTCTTTTGATTAATGCACCCCTCATATCTCTATGTGCTTTACTTTCCCAAATAACCGCAAAAGGAGGAAAATGTTTGTATGCAACTGCTTGACTTTGTTGCGTAAATCTGCCATTTTCTCCATTACCCGAGGTCAGCTCCGCTCAAAGAAGGCCCCGTATATGCCAATCTGAAAAATCAAAAATTTTTCCAGTTTTTGCAATCGTGGTGTCATCTGAAAGGGAACATGCTCCGTTAGACTTTTGGAAAATAACCGCAAAAGGAGGCGAACGTTTGTGTGCAACTGCTTGACTTTTTTGCGTCAATCTGCCATTTTCTCCATTACCCGAGGTCAGCTCCGCTCAAAAAAGGCTTCGTACATGCGATTCTGAGAAATCAAAAATTGGCCAGATCTTGCAATCGTGGTGTCATCTGAAAGGGAACATGCTCCACTTTCGATTGATGCACCCCTCATATCTGTATGTGCTTTACTTTCGAAAATAACCGCAAAAGGAGGAAAATGTTTGTGTGCAACTGCTTGACTTATTGCGTAAATCTGCCATTTTCTCCATTACCCAAGGTTAGCTATGCTCAAAAAAGGCTTCGTACATGCGATTCTGAAAAATCGAAAATTGGCCAGATCTTGCAATCGTGGTGTCATCTGAAAGGGAACACGCTTCTCTTTCGATTGATGCACCTCTCATATCTCTATGTGGTTTACTTTCGGAAATTTCCCGAGGTCAGCACCGCTCAAAGAAGGCTCCGTATATGCCAATCTGAAAAATCAAAAATTTTTCCAGTTTTTGCAATCGTGGTGTCATCTGAAAGGGAACATGCTCCTCTTTCGATTGATGCACCTGTCATATCTCTATGTGCTTTACTTTCGGAAATAACCGCAAAAGGAGGCGAACGTTTGTGTGCAACTGCTTGACTTTTTTGCGTCAATCTGCCATTTTCTCCATTACCCGAGGTCAGCTCCGCTCAAAGAAGGCTTCGTACATGCGATTCTGAAAAATCAAAAATTGGCCAGATCTCTCAATCGTGGTGTCATCTGGAAGGGAACATGCTCCTCTTTCGATTGATGCACCTTTCATATCTCTATGTGCTTTACTTTCCCAAATAACCGCAAAAGGAGGAAGAGGTTTGTGTGCAACTGCTTGACTTATTGCGTAAATTTTCTCCATTACCCGAGGTCAGCACCGCTCAAAGAAGGCTCCGTATATGCCAATCTGAAAAATCAAAAATTTTTCCAGTTGTTCCAATCTGGGTGTCATCTGGAAGGGAACATGCTCCTCTTTCGATTGATGCACCTTTCATATCTCCATGTGCTTTACTTTCGTAAATAACCGCGAAAGGAGGCGGACGTTTGTGTGTAACTGCTTGACTTTTTTGCGTCAATCTGCCATTTTCTCCATTACCCGAGGTCAGCTCCGCTCAAAGAAGGCTTCGTACATGCGATTCTGAAAAATCAAAAATTGGCCAGATCTCTCAATCGTGGTGTCATCTGGAAGGGAACATGCTCCTCTTTCGATTGATGCACCTTTCATATCTCTATGTGCTTTACTTTCCCAAATAACCGCAAAAGGAGGAAAAGGTTTGTGCGCAACTGCTTGACTTATTGCGTAAATCTGCCATTTTCTCCATTACCCAAGGTTAGCTATGCTCAAAAAAGGCTTCGTACATGCGATTCTGAAAAATCGAAAATTGGCCAGATCTTGCAATCGTGGTGTCATCTGGAAGGGAACATGCTCCTCTTTCGATTGATGCACCTCTCATATCTCTATGTGCTTTACTTTCGGAAATAACCGCAAAAGGAGGCGAACGTTTGTGTGCAACTGCTTGACTTTTTTGCGTCAATCTGCCATTTTCTCCATTACCCGAGGTCAGCTCCGCTCAAAAAAGGCTTCGTACATGCGATTCTGAAAAATTAAAAATTGGCCAGATCTTGCAATCGTGGTGTCATCTGAAAGGGAACACGCTTCTCTTTCGATTGATGCAGCTCTCATATCTCTATGTGCTTTACTTTCCCAAATAACCGCAAAAGGAGGAAAATGTTTGTGTGCAACTGCTTGACTTATTGCGTAAATCTGCCATTTTCTCCATTACCCGAGGTCAGCACCGCTCAAAGAAGGCTCCGTATATGCCAATCTGAAAAATCAAAAATTTTTCCAGTTTTTGCAATCGTGGTGTCATCTGGAAGGGAACATGCTCCTCTTTCGATTGATGCACCTCTCATATCTCTATGTGCTTTACTTTCGGAAATAACCGCAAAAGGAGGCGAACGTTTGTGTGCAACTGCTTGACTTTTTTGCGTCAATCTGCCATTTTCTCCATTACCCGAGGTCAGCTCCGCTCAAAAAAGGCTTCGTACATGCGATTCTGAGAAATCAAAAATTGGCCAGATCTTGCAATCGTGGTGTCATCTGAAAGGGAACATGCTCCACTTTCGATTGATGCACCCCTCATATCTGTATGTGCTTTACTTTCGAAAATAACCGCAAAAGGAGGAAAATGTTTGTGTGCAACTGCTTGACTTATTGCGTAAATCTGCCATTTTCTCCATTACCCAAGGTTAGCTATGCTCAAAAAAGGCTTCGTACATGCGATTCTGAAAAATCGAAAATTGGCCAGATCTTGCAAACGTGGTGTCATCTGAAAGGGAACACGCTTCTCTTTCGATTGATGCACCTCTCATATCTCTATGTGGTTTACTTTCGGAAATTTCCCGAGGTCAGCACCGCTCAAAGAAGGCTCCGTATATGCCAATCTGAAAAATCAAAAATTTTTCCAGTTTTTGCAATCGTGGTGTCATCTGAAAGGGAACATGCTCCTCTTTCGATTGATGCACCTGTCATATCTCTATGTGCTTTACTTTCGGAAATAACCGCAAAAGGAGGCGAACGTTTGTGTGCAACTGCTTGACTTTTTTGCGTCAATCTGCCATTTTCTCCATTACCCCAGGTCAGCTCCGCTCAAAGAAGGCTTCGTACATGCGATTCTGAAAAATCAAAAATTGGCCAGATCTCTCAATCGTGGTGTCATCTGGAAGGGAACATGCTCCTCTTTCGATTGATGCACCTTTCATATCTCTATGTGCTTTACTTTCCCAAATAACCGCAAAAGGTGGAAGAGGTTTGTGTGCAACTGCTTGACTTATTGCGTAAATTTTCTCCATTACCCGAGGTCAGCACCGCTCAAAGAAGGCTCCGTATATGCCAATCTGAAAAATCAAAAATTTTTCCAGTTGTTCCAATCGTGGTGTCATCTGGAAGGGATCATGCTCCTCTTTCGATTGATGCACCTTTCATATCTCCATGTGCTTTACTTTCGGAAATAACCGCGAAAGGAGGCCTACGTTTGTGTGTAACTGCTTGCCTTTTTTGCGTCAATCTGCCATTTTCTCCATTACCCGAGGTCAGCTCCGCTCAAAGAAGCCTTCGTACATGCGATTCTGAAAAATCAAAAATTGGCCAGATCTCTCAATCGTGGTGTCATCTGGAAGGGAACATGCTGCTCTTTCGATTGATGCACCTTTCATATCTGTATGTGCTTTACTTTCCCAAATAACCGCAAAAGGAGGAAAATGTTTGTGTGCAACTGCTTGACTTATTGCGTAAATTTTCTCCATTACCCGAGGTCAGCATCGCTCAAAGAAGGCTCCGTATATGCCAATCTGAAAAATCAAAAAATTTTCCAGTTTTTGCAATCGTGGTGTCATCTCGAAGGGAACATGCTCCTCTTTCGATTGATGCACCTTTCATATCTCTATGTGCTTTACTTTCGTAAATAACCGCGAAAGGAGGCGGACGTTTGTGTGTAACTGCTTGACTTTTTTGCGTCGTCAATCTGCCATTTTCTCCATTACCCGAGGTCAGCTCCGCTCAAAGAAGGCTTCGTACATGCGATTCTGAAAAATCAAAAATTGGCCAGATCTCTCAATCGTGGTGTCATCTGGAAGGGAACATGCTCCTCTTTCGATTGATGCACCTTTCATATCTCTATGTGCTTTACTTTCCCAAATAACCGCAAAAGGAGGAAAAGGTTTGTGCGCAACTGCTTGACTTATTGCGTAAATCTGCCATTTTCTCCATTACCCAAGGTTAGCTATGCTCAAAAAAGGCTTCGTACATGCGATTCTGAAAAATCGAAAATTGGCCAGATCTTGCAATCGTGGTGTCATCTGGAAGGGAACATGCTCCTCTTTCGATTGATGCACCTCTCATATCTCTATGTGCTTTACTTTCGGAAATAACCGCAAAAGGAGGCGAACGTTTGTGTGCAACTGCTTGACTTTTTTGCGTCAATCTGCCATTTCGTCCATTACCCGAGGTCAGCTCCGCTCAAAAAAGGCTTCGTACATGCGATTCTGAAAAATTAAAAATTGGCCAGATCTTGCAATTGTGGTGTCATCTGAAAGGGAACACGCTTCTCTTTCGATTGATGCACCCCTCATATCTCTATGTGCTTTACTTTCCCAAATAACCGCAAAAGGAGGAAAATGTTTGTGTGCAACTGCTTGACTTATTGCGTAAATCTGCCATTTTCTCCATTACCCGAGGTCAGCACCGCTCAAAGAAGGCTCCGTATATGCCAATCTGAAAAATCAAAAATTTTTCCAGTTTTTGCAATCGTGGTGTCATCTGGAAGGGAACATGCTCCTCTTTCGATTGATGCACCCCTCATATCTCTATGTGCTTTACTTTCCCAAATAACCGCAAAAGGAGGAAAATGTTTGTGTGCAACTGCTTGACTTATTGCGTAAATCTGCCATTTTCTCCATTACCCGAGGTCAGCTCCGCTCAAAGAAGGCTTCGTACATGCGATTCTGAAAAATCTAAAATTGGCCAGATCTTGCAATCGTGGTGTCATCTGAAAGGGAACACGCTCCACTTTCGATTGATGCACCCCTCATATCTCTATGTGCTTTACTTTCGAAAATAACCGCAAAAGGAGGAAAAGGTTTGTGCGCAACTGCTTGACTTATTGCGTAAATCTGCCATTTTCTCTATTACCCAAGGTTAGCTATGCTCAAAAAAGGCTTCGTACATACGATTCTGAAAAATCGAAAATTGGTTAGATCTTGCAATCGTGGTGTCCTCTGGAAGGGAACATGCTTCTCTTTCGATTGATGCACCTCTCATATCTCTATGTGCTTTACTTTCGGAAATAACCGCAAAAGGAGGCGAACGTTTGTGTGCAACTGCTTGACTTTTTTGCGTCAATCTGCAATTTTCTCCATTACCCGAGGTCAGCTCCGCTCAAAAAAGGCTTCGTACATGCTATTCTGAAAAATTAAAAATTGGCCAGATCTTGCAATCGTGGTGTCATCTGAAAGGGAACACGCTTCTCTTTCGAATGATGCACCCCTCATATCTCTATGTGCTTTACTTTCGTAAATAACCGCGAAAGGAGGCGGACGTTTGTGTGGAACTGCTTGACTTTTTTGCGTCAATCTGCCATTTTCTCCATTACCCGAGGTCAGCTCCGCTCAAAGAAGACTTCGTACATGCGATTCTGAAAAATCAAAAATTGGCCAGATCTCTCAATCGTGGTGTCATCTGGAAGGGAACATGCTCCTCTTTCGATTGATGCACCTTTCATATCTCTATGTGCTTTACTTTCCCAAATAACCGCAAAAGGAGGAAGAGGTTTGTGTGCAACTGCTTGACTTATTGCGTAAATTTTCTCCATTACCCGAGGTCAACACCGCTCAAAGAAGGCTCGGTATATGCGAATCTGAAATATAAAAAATTTTTCCAGTTCTTTCAATCGTGGTATCATCTGGAAGGGAACATGCTCCTCTTTCGATTGATGCACCTCTCATATCTCTATGTGCTTTACTTTCGGAAATAACCGCAAAAGGAGGCGAACGTTTGTGTGCAACTGCTTGACTTTTTTGCGTCAATCTGCCATTTTTTCCATTACCCGAGGTCAGCTCCGCTCAAAAAAGGCTTCGTACATGCGATTCTGAAAAACCTAAAATTGGCCAGATCTTGCAATCGTGGTGTCATCTGAAAGGGAACACGCTTCTCTTTCGATTGATGCACCCCTCATATCTCTATCTATGTGCTTTACATTCGGAATTAACCGCAAAAGCAGGCGAATGTTTGTGTGCAACTGCTTGACTTTTTTGCGACAATCTGCCATTTTTCCATTACCCGAGGTCAGCTCCGCTCAAAAAAGGCTTCGTACATGCGATTCTGAAAAATCAAAAATTTTTCCAGTTTTTCCAATCGTGGTGTCATCTGGAAGGGAACATGCTCCTCTTTCGATTGACGCACCTCTCATATCTCTATGTGCTTTACTTTCGGAAATAACCGCAAAAGGAGGCGAACGTTTGTGTGCAACTGCTTGACTTTTTTGCGTCAATCTGCCATTTTCTCCATTAGGCCTACCCGAGGTCAGCACGGCTCAAAAAAGGCTTCGTACATGCGATTCTGAAAAATCAAAAATTGGCCAGATCTTGCAATCGTGGTGTCATCTGAAAGGGAACACGCTTCTCTTTCGATTGATGCACCTCTCATATCTCTATGTGCTTTACTTTCCAAAATAACCGCAAAAGGAGGAAAATGTTTGTGTGCAACTGCTTGACTTATTGCGTAAATCTGCCATTTTCTCCATTACCCGAGGTCAGCACCGCTCAAAGAAGGCTCCGTATATGCCAATCTGAAAAATCAAAAATTTTTCCAGTTTTTGCAATCGTGGTGTCATCTGGAAGGGAACATGCTCCTCTTTCGATTGACGCACCTCTCATATCTCTATGTGCTTTACTTTCGGAAATAACCTCAAAAGGAGGCGAACGTTTGTGTGCAACTGCTTGACTTTTTTGCGTCAATCTGCCATTTTCTCCATTACCCGAGGTCAGCTCCGCTCAAAAAAGGCTTCGTACATGCGATTCTGAGAAATCGAAAATTGGCCAGATCTTGCAATCGCGGTGTCATCTGAAAGGGAACATGCTCCACTTTCGATTGATGCACCCCTCATATCTGTATGTGCTTTACTTTCGAAAATAACCGCAAAAGGAGGAAAATGTTTGTGTGCAACTGCTTGACTTATTGCGTTAATCTGCCATTTTCTCCATTACCCGAGGTCAGCACCGCTCAAAGAAGGCTCCGTATATGCCAATCTGAAAAATCAAAAATTTTTCCAGTTATTGCAATCGTGGTGTCATCTGGAAGGGAACATGCTCCTCTTTCGATTGACGAACCTCTCATATCTCTATGTGCTTTACTTTCGGAAATAACCGCAAAAGGAGGCGAACGTTTGTGTGCAACTGCTTGACTTTTTTGCGTCAATCTGCCATTTTCTCCATTACCCGAGGTCAGCACCGCTCAAAGAAGGCTTCGTATATGCCAATCTGAAAAATCAAAAATTTTTCCAGTTTTTGCAATCGTGGTGTCATCTGGAAGGGAACATGCTCCTCTTTCGATTGACGCAACTCTCATATCTCTATGTGCTTTACTTTCGGAATTAACTGGAAAAGGAAGCGAACGTTTGTGTGCAACTGCTTGACTTTTTTGCGTAAATCTGCCATTTTCTCCATTACCCGAGGTCAGCTCCGCTCAAAAAAGGCTTCGTACATGCGATTCTGAAAAATCTAAAATTGGCCAGATCTTGCAATCGTGGTGTCATCTGAAAGGGAACACGCTCCACTTTCGATTGATGCACCCCTCATATCTCTATGTGCTTTACTTTCGAAAATAACCGCAAAAGGAGGAAAAGGTTTGTGCGCAACTGCTTGACTTATTGCGTAAATCTGCCATTTTCTCTATTACCCAAGGTTAGCTATGCTCAAAAAAGGCTTCGTACATGCGATTCTGAAAAATCGAAAATTGGCCAGATCTTGCAATCGTGGTGTCCTCTGGAAGGGAACATGCTTCTCTTTCGATTGATGCACCTCTCATATCTCTATGTGCTTTACTTTCGGAAATAACCGCAAAAGGAGGCGAACGTTTGTGTGCAACTGCTTGACTTTTTTGCGTAAATCTGCAATTTTCTCCATTACCCGAGGTCAGCTCCGCTCAAAAAAGGCTTCGTACATGCGATTCTGAAAAATTAAAAATTGGCCAGATCTTGCAATCGTGGTGTCATCTGAAATTGAACACGCTTCTCTTTCGATTGATGCACCCCTCATATCTCTATGTGCTTTACTTTCCCAAATAACCGCAAAAGGAGGAAAATGTTTGTGTGCAACTGCTTGACTTTTTTGCGTCAATCGGCCATTTTCTCCATTACCCGAGGTCAGCTCCGCTCAAAGGAGGCTTCCTACATGCGATTCTGAAAAATCAAAAATTGGCCAGATCTTGCAATCGTGGTGTCATCTGAAAGAAAACATGCCCCACTTTCGATTGATGCACCTCTCATATCTCTATGTGCTTTACTTTCCCAAATAACCGCAAAAGGAGGAAGAGGTTTGTGTGCAACTGCTTGACTTATTGCGTAAATTTTCTCCATTACCCGAGGTCAGCACCGCTCAAAGAAGGCTCGGTATATGCGAATCTGAAATATAAAAATTTTTTCCAGTTGTTCCAATCGTGGTGTCATCTGGAAGGGAACATGCTCCTCTTTCGATTGATGCACCTTTAATATCTCCATGTGCTTTACTTTCGTAAATAACCGCGAAAGGAGGCGGACGTTTGTGTGTAACTGCTTGACTTTTTTGCGTCAATCTGCCATTTTCTCCATTACCCGAGGTCAGCTTCGCTCAAAGAAGGCTTCGTACATGCGATTCTAAAAAAATCAAAAATTGGCCAGATCTCTCAATCGTGGTGTCATCTGGAAGGGAACATGCTCCTCTTTCGATTGATGCACCTTTCATATCTCTATGTGCTTTACTTTCCCAAATAACCGCAAAAGGAGGAAGAGGTTTGTGTGCAACTGCTTGACTTATTGCGTAAATTTTCTCCATTACCCGAGGTCAGCACCGCTCAAAGAAGGCTCCGTATATGCGAATCTGAAATATAAAAAATTTTTCCAGTTCTTTCAATCGTGGTATCATCTGGAAGGGAACATGCTCCTCTTTCGATTGATGCACCTCTCATATCTCTATGTGCTTTACTTTCGGAAATAACCGCAAAAGGAGGCGAACGTTTGTGTGCAACTGCTTGACTTTTTGCGTCAATCTGCCATTTTCTCCATTACCCGAGGTCAGCTCCGCTCAAAAAAGGCTTCGTACATGCGATTCTGAGAAATCGAAAATTGGCCAGATCTTGCAATCGTGGTGTCATCTGAAAGGGAACATGCTCCACTTTCGATTGATGCACCTCTCACATCTTTATGTGCTTTACATTCGGAATTAACTGCAAAAGCAAGCGAACGTTTGTGTGCAACTGCTTGACTTTTTTGCGTCAATCTGCCATTTTCTCCATTACCCGAGGTCAGCTCCGCTCAAAAAAGGCTTCGTACATGCGATTCTGAAAAATCTAAAATTGGCCAGATCTTGCAATCGTGGTGTCATCTGAAAGGGAACACGCTCCACTTTCGATTGATGCACCCCTCATATCTGTATGTGCTTTACTTTCGAAAATAACCGCAAAAGGAGGAAAAGGTTTGTGTGCAACTGCTTGACTTATTGCGTAAATGTGCCATTTTCTCCATTACCCGAGGTCAGCACCGCTCAAAGAAGGCTCCGTATATGCCAATCTGAAAAATCAAAAATTTTTCCAGTTGTTCCCATCGTGGTGTCATCTGGAAGGGAACATGCTCCTCTTTCGATTGCTGCACCTTTCATATCTCCATGTGCTTTACTTTCGGGAATAACCGCAAAAGGAGGCGAACGTTTGTGTGTAACTGCTTGACTTTTTTGCGTCAATCTGCCATTTTCTCCATTACCCGAGGTCAGCTCCGCTCAAAAAAGGCTTCGTACATGCGATTCTGAAAAATCTAAAATTGGCCAGATCTTGCAATCGTGGTGTCATCTGAAAGGGAACACGCTCCACTTTCGATTGATGCACCCCTCATATCTGTATGTGCTTTACTTTCCAAAATAACCGCAAAAGGAGGGAAAGGTTTGTGTGCAACTGCTTGACTTATTGCGTAAATCTGCCATTTTCTCCATTACCCAAGGTTAGCTATGCTCAAAAAAGGCTTCGTACATGCGATTCTGAAAAATCGAAAATTGGCCAGATCTTGCAATCGTGGTGTCCTCTGGAAGGGAACATGCTCCTCTTTCGATTGATGCACCTCTCATATCTCTATGTGCTTTACTTTCGGATATAACCGCAAAAGGAGGCGAACGTTTGTGTGCAACTGCTTGACTTTTTTGCGTCAATCTGCCATTTTCTCCATTACCCGAGGTCAGCTCCGCTCAAAGAAGGCTTCGTACATGTGATCCTGAAAAATCGAAAATTGGCCAGATCTCTCAATCGTGGTGTCATCTGGAAGGGAACATGCTCCTCTTTCGATTGATGCACCTCTCATATCTCTATGTGCTTTACTTTCCCAAATAACCGCAAAAGGAGGAAGAGGTTTGTGTGCAACTGCTTGACTTATTGCGTAAATTTTCTCCATTACCCGAGGTCAGCACCGCTCAAAGAAGGCTCCGTATATGCGAATCTGAAATATAAAAAATTTTTCCAGTTCTTGCAATCGTGGTGTCATCTGGAAGGGAACATGCTCCTCTTTCGATTGATGCACCTCTCATATCTTTATGTGCTTTACATTCGGAATTAACTGCAAAAGCAAGCGAACGTTTGTGTGCAACTGCTTCACTTTTTTTGCGTAAATCTGCCATTTTCTCCATTACCCGAGGTCAGCTCCGCTCAAAAAAGGCTTCGTACATGCGATTCTGAAAAACCTAAAATTGGCCAGATCTTGCAATCGTGGTGTCATCTGAAAGGGAACACGCTTCTCTTTCGATTGATGCACTCCTCATATCTCTATCTATGTGCTTTACATTCGGAATTAACCGCAAAAGCAGGCGAATGTTTGTGTGCAACTGCTTGACTTTTTTGCGACAATCTGCCATTTTTCCATTACCCGAGGTCAGCTCCGCTCAAAAAAGGCTTCGTACATGCGATTCTGAAAAATCAAAAATTTTTCCAGTTTTTCCAATCGTGGTGTCATCTGGAAGGGAACATGCTCCTCTTTCGATTGATGCACCTCTCATATCTCTATGTGCTTTACATTCGGAATTAACCGCAAAAGTAGGCGAATGTTTGTGTGCAACTACTTGAGTTTTTTGCGTATATCTGCCATTTTTTCCATTACCCGAGGTCAGCTCCGCTCAAAGAAGGCTCCGTATATGCCAATCTGAAAAATCAAAAATTGGCCAGATCTTGCAATCGTGGTGTCATCTGGAAGGGAACATGCTCCTCTTTCGATTGATGCACCTCTCATATCTGTATGTGCTTTACTTTCGGAAATAACCGCAAAAGGAGGCAAACGTTTGTGTGCAACTGCTTGACTTTTTTGCGTCAATCTGCCATTTTCTCCATTACCCGAGGTCAGCTCCGCTCAAAAAAGGCTTCGTACATGCGATTCTGAAAAATCGAAAATTGGCCAGATCTTGCAATCGTGGTGTCATCTGGAAGGGAACATGCTCCACTTTCGATTGATGCATCTCTCATATCTTTATGTGCTTTACATTCGGAATTAACTGCAAAAGCAAGCGAACGTTTGTGTGCAACTGCTTGACTTTTTTGCGTCAATCTGCCATTTTCTCCATTACCCGAGGTCAGCAACTCTCAAAAAAGGCTTCGTACATGCGATTCTGAAAAACCTAAAATTGGCCAGATCTTGCAATCGTGGTGTCATCTGAAAGGGAACACGCTCCACTTTCGATTGATGCACCCCTCATATCTGTATGTGCTTTACTTTCCAAAATAACCGCAAAAGGAGGAAAAGGTTTGTGTGCAACTGCTTGACTTATTGCGTAAATCTGCCATTTTCTCCATTACCCAAGGTTAGTTATGCTCAAAAAAGGCTTCGTACATGCGATTCTGAAAAATCGAAAATTGGCCAGATCTTGCAATCGTGGTGTCATCTGGAAGGGAACATGCTCCACTTTCGATTGATGCACCTCTCATATCTCTATGTGCTTTACATTCGGAATTAACCGCAAAAGCAGGCGAACGTTTGTGTGCAACTGCTTGACTATTTTGCGTAAATCTGCCATTTTTTCCATTACCCGAGGTCAGCTCCGCTCAAAAAAGGCTTCGTACATGCGATTCTGAAAAATCAAAAATTGGCCAGATCTTGCAATCGTGGTGTCATCTGAAAGGGAACACGCTCCACTTTCGATTGATGCACCCCTCATATCTCTATGTGCTTTACTTTCCAAAATAACTGCAAAAGGAGGAAAAGGTTTGTGTGCAACTGCTTGACTTATTGCGTAAATCTTCTATTTTCTCCATTACCCGAGGTTAGCTATGCTCAAAAAAGGCTTCGTACATGCGATTCTGAAAAATCGAAAATTGGCCAGATCTTGCAATCGTGGTGTCATCTTGAAGGGAACATGCTCCTCTTTTGATTGATGCACCTCTCATATCTCTATGTGCTTTACTTTAGGAAATAACCGCAAAAGGAGGCGAACGTTTGTGTGCAACTGCTTGACTTTTTTGCGTCAATCTGCCATTTTCTCCATTACCCGAGGTCAGCTCCGCTCAAAGAAGGCTTCGTACATGCGATTCTGAAAAATCGAAAATTGGCCAGATCTCTCAATCGTGGTGTCATCTGGAAGGGAACATGCTCCTCTTTCGATTGATGCAACTGTCATATCTCTATGTGCTTTACTTTCCCAAATAACCGCAAAAGGAGGAAAATGTTTGTGTGCAACTGCTTGACTTTTTTGCGTCAATCTGCCATTTTCTCCATTACCCGAGGTCAGCACCGCTCAAAGAAGGCTCCGTATATGCCAATCTGAAAAATCAATAATTTTTCCAGTTGTTCCAATCGTGGTGTCTTCTGGAAGGGAAGATGCTTCTCTTTCGATTGCTGCACCTTTCATATCTCCATGTGCTTTACTTTCGGGAATAACCGCAAAAGGAGGCGAACGTTTGTGTGTAACTGCTTGACTTTTTTGCGTCAATCTGCCATTTTCTCCATTACCCGAGGTCAGCTCCGCTCAAAAAAGGCTTCGTACATGCGATTCTGAAAAATCTAAAATTGGCCAGATCTTGCAATCGTGGTGTCATCTGAAAGGGAACACGCTCCACTTTCGATTGATGCACCCCTCATATCTCTATGTGCTTTACTTTCCAAAATAACCGCAAAAGGAGGAAAAGGTTTGTGTGCAACTGCTTGACTTATTGCGTAAATCTGCCATTTTCTCCATTACCCAAGGTTAGCTATGCTCAAAAAAGGCTTCGTACATGCGAATCTGAAAAATCAAAAATTGGCCAGATCTTGCAATCGTGGTGTCCTCTGGAAGGGAACATGCTCCTCTTTCGATTGATGCACCTCTCATATCTCTATGTGCTTCACATTCGGAATTAACCGCAAAAGGAGGCGAACGTTTGTGTGCAACTGCTTGACTTTTTTGCGTCAATCTGCCATTTTCTCCATTACCCGAGGTCAGCTCCGCTCAAAGAAGGCTTCGTACATGCGATTCTGAAAAATCGAAAATTGGCCAGATCTCTCAATCGTGGTGTTATCTGGAAGGGAACATGCTCCTCTTTCGATTGATGCACCTCTCATATCTCTATGTGCTTTACTTTCCCAAATAACCGCAAAAGGAGGAAGAGGTTTGTGTGCAACTGCTTGACTTATTGCGTAAATTTTCTCCATTACCCGAGGTCAGCACCGCTCAAAGAAGGCTCCGTATATGCGAATCTGAAATATAAAAAATTTTTCCAGTTCTTGCAATCGTGGTGTCATCTGAAAGGGAACATGCTCCTCTTTCGATTGATGCACCTCTCATATCTTTATGTGCTTTACATTCGGAATTAACTGCAAAAGCAAGCGAACGTTTGTGTGCAACTGCTTGACTTTTTTGCGTAAATCTGCCATTTTCTCCATTACCCGAGGTCAGCTCCGCTCAAAAAAGGCTTCGTACATGCGATTCTAAAAAACCTAAAATTGGCCAGATCTTGCAATCGTGGTGTCATCTGAAAGGGAACACGCTTCTCTTTCGATTGATGCACCCCTCATATCTCTATGTGCTTTACATTCGGAATTAACCGCAAAAGCAGGCGAATGTTTGTGTGCAACTGCTTGACTTTTTTGCATCAATCTGCCATTTTCTCCATTACCCAAGGTTAGTTATGCTCAAAAAAGGCTTCGTACATGCGATTCTGAAAAATCGAAAATTGGCCAGATCTTGCAATCGTGGTGTCATCTGGAAGGGAACATGCTCCACTTTCGATTGATGCACCTCTCATATCTCTATGTGCTTTACATTCGGAATTAACCGCAAAAGTAGGCGAACGTTTGTGTGCAACTACTCGAGTTTTTTGCGTAAATCTGCCATTTTTTCCATTACCCGAGGTCAGCTCCGCTTAAAAAAGGCTTCGTACATGCGATTCTGAAAATCAAAAATTCGCCAGATCTTGCAATCGTGGTGTCATCTGAAAGGGAACACGCTCCACTTTCGATTGATGCACCCCTCATATCTCTATGTGCTTTACTTTCCAAAATAACTGCAAAAGGAGGAAAAGGTTTGTGTGCAACTGCTTGACTTATTGCGTAAATCTTCTATTTTCTCCATTACCCGAGGTTAGCTATGCTCAAAAAAGGCTTCGTACATGCGATTCTGAAAAATCGAAAATTGGCCAGATCTTGCAATCGTGGTGTCATCTTGAAGGGAACATGCTCCTCTTTTGATTGATGCACCTCTCATATCTCTATGTGCTTTACTTTAGGAAATAACCGCAAAAGGAGGCGAACGTTTGTGTGCAACTGCTTGACTTTTTTGCGTCAATCTGCCATTTTCTCCATTACCCGAGGTCAGCTCCGCTCAAAGAAGGCTTCGTACATGCGATTCTGAAAAATCGAAAATTGGCCAGATCTCTCAATCGTGGTGTCATCTGGAAGGGAACATGCTCCTCTTTCGATTGATGCAATTGTCATATCTCTATGTGCTTTACTTTCCCAAATAACCGCAAAAGGAGGAAAATGTTTGTGTGCAACTGCTTGACTTTTTTGCGTCAATCTGCCATTTTCTCCATTACCCGAGGTCAGCACCGCTCAAAGAAGGCTCCGTATATGCCAATCTGAAAAATCAATAATTTTTCCAGTTGTTCCAATCGTGGTGTTCTTCTGGAAGGGAAGATGCTTCTCTTTCGATTGCTGCACCTTTCATATCTCCATGTGCTTTACTTTCGGAAATAACCGCAAAAGGAGGCGAACGTTTGTGTGCAACTGCTTGACTTTTTTGCGTCAATCTGCCATTTTCTCCATTACCCGAGGTCAGCTCCGCTCAAAAAAGGCTTCGTACATGCGATTCTGAAAAATCTAAAATTGGCCAGATCTTGCAATCGTGGTGTCATCTGAAAGGGAACACGCTCCACTTTCGATTGATGCACCCCTCATATCTCTATGTGCTTTACTTTCCAAAATAACCGCAAAAGGAGGAAAAGGTTTGTGTGCAACTGCTTGACTTATTGCGTAAATCTGCCATTTTCTCCATTACCCAAGGTTAGCTATGCTCAAAAAAGGCTTCGTACATGCGAATCTGAAAAATCGAAAATTGGCCAGATCTTGCAATCGTGGTGTCCTCTGGAAGGGAACATGCTCCACTTTCGATTGATGCACCTCTCATATCTCTATGTGCTTTACTTTCGGATATAACCGCAAAAGGAGGCGAACGTTTGTGTGCAACTGCTTGACTTTTTTGCGTCAATCTGCCATTTTCTCCATTACCCGAGGTCAGCTCCGCTCAAAGAAGGCTTCGTACATGCGATCCTGAAAAATCGAAAATTGGCCAGATCTCTCAATCGTGGTGTCATCTGGAAGGGAACATGCTCCTCTTTCGATTGATGCACCTCTCATATCTCTATGTGCTTTACTTTCCCAAATAACCGCAAAAGGAGGAAGAGGTTTGTGTGCAACTGCTTGACTTATTGCGTAAATTTTCTCCATTACCCGAGGTCAGCACCGCTCAAAGAAGGCTCCGTATATGCGAATCTGAAATATAAAAAATTTTTCCAGTTCTTGCAATCGTGGTGTCATCTGAAAGGGAACATGCTCCACTTTCGATTGATGCACCTCTCATATCTCTATGTGCTTTACATTCGGAATTAACTGCAAAAGCAAGCGAACGTTTGTGTGCAACTGCTTGACTTTTTTGCGTAAATCTGCCATTTTCTCCATTACCCGAGGTCAGCTCCGCTCAAAAAAGGCTTCGTACATGCGATTCTGAAAAACCTAAAATTGGCCAGATCTTGCAATCGTGGTGTCATCTGAAAGGGAACACGCTTCTCTTTCGATTGATGCACCCCTCATATCTCTATGTGCTTTACATTCGGAATTAACCGCAAAAGCAGGCGAATGTTTGTGTGCAACTGCTTGACTTTTTTGCATCAATCTGCCATTTTCTCCATTACCCTATCGTGGTGTCATCTGAAAGGGAACATGCTCCTCTTTCGATTGATGCACCTCTCATATCTCTATGTGCTTTACTTTCCCAAATAACCGCAAAAGGAGGCGAATGTTTGTGTGCAACTGCTTGACTTTTTTGCGTCAATCTGCCATTTTCTCCATTACCGGAGGTCAGCACCGCTCAAAGAAGGCTCCGTATATGCCAATCTGAAAAATCAAAAATTTTTCCAGTTGTTCCAATCGTGGTGTCATCTGGAAGGGAACATGCTCCTCTTTCGATTGCTGCACCTTTCATATCTCCATGTGCTTTACTTTCGGGAATAACCGCAAAAGGAGGCGAACGTTTGTGTGTAACTGCTTGACTTTTTTGCGTCAATCTGCCATTTTCTCCATTACCCGAGGTCAGCTCCGCTCAAAAAAGGCTTCGTACATGCGATTCTGAAAAATCTAAAATTGGCCAGATCTTGCAATCGTGGTGTCATCTGAAAGGGAACACGCTCCACTTTCGATTGATGCACCCCTCATATCTGTATGTGCTTTACTTTCCAAAATAACCGCAAAAGGAGGAAAAGGTTTGTGTGCAACTGCTTGACTTATTGCGTAAATCTGCCATTTTCTCCATTACCCGAGGTTAGTTATGCTCAAAAAAGGCTTCGTACATGCGATTCTGAAAAATCGAAAATTGGCCAGATCTTGCAATCGTGGTGTCATCTGGAAGGGAACATGCTCCACTTTCGATTGATGCACCTCTCATATCTCTATGTGCTTTACATTCGGAATTAACCGCAAAAGTAGGCGAACGTTTGTGTGCAACTACTCGAGTTTTTTGCGTAAATCTGCCATTTTTTCCATTACCCGAGGTCAGCTCCGCTTCAAAAAGGCTTCGTACATGCGATTCTGAAAAATCAAAAATTGGCCAGATCTTGCAATCCTGGTGTCATCTGAAAGGGAACACGCTCCACTTTCGATTGATGCACCCCTCATATCTCTATGTGATTTACTTTCCAAAATAACTGCAAAAGGAGGAAAAGGTTTGTGTGCAACTGCTTGACTTATTGCGTAAATCTTCTATTTTCTCCATTACCCGAGGTTAGCTATGCTCAAAAAAGGCTTCGTACATGCGATTCTGAAAAATCGAAAATTGGCCAGATCTTGCAATCGTGGTGTCATCTTGAAGGGAACATGCTCCTCTTTTGATTGATGCACCTTTCATATCTCTATGTGCTTTACTTTCGAAAATAACCGCAAAAGGAGGAAGAGGTTTGTGTGCAACTGCTTGACTTATTGCGTAAATTTGCCATTTTCTCCATTACCCAAGGTTAGCTATTCTGAAAAAAGGCTTCGTACATGCGATTCTGAAAAATCGAAAATTGGCCAGATCTTGCAATCGTGGTGTCATCTGGAAGGGAACATGCTCCTCTTTCGATTGATGCACCTCTCATATCTCTATGTGCTTTACTTTCGGAAATAACCGCAAAAGGAGGCGAACGTTTGTGTGCAACTGCTTGACTTTTTTGCGTCAATCTGCCATTTTTCTCCATTACCCGAGGTAAGCTCCGCTCAAAAAAGGCTTCGTACATGCGATTCTGAAAAATTAAAAATTGGCCAGATCTTGCAATCGTGGTGTCATCTGAAAGGGAACATGCTCCTCTTTCGATTGATGCACCTCTCATATCTCTATGTGCTTTACATTCGGAATTAACCGCAAAAGTAGGCGAATGTTTGTGTGCAACTACTTGAGTTTTTTGCGTCAATCTGCCATTTTTTCCATTACCCGAGGTCAGCTCCGCTCATAGAAGGCTCCGTATATGCGATTCTGAAAAACCTAAAATTGGCCAGATCTTGCAATTGTGGTGTCATCTGAAAGGGAACACGCTTCTCTTTCGATTGATGCACCCCTCATATCTCTATGTGCTTTACATTCGGAATTAACCGCAAAAGCAGGCAAATGTTTGTGTGCAACTGCTTGACTTATTGCGTCAATCTGCCATTTTTTCCATTACCCGAGGTCAGCTCCGCTCAAAAAAGGCTTCGTACATCCGATTCTGAAAAATCAAAAAATTTTCCAGTTTTTGCAACCTAATCTGGAAGGGAACATGCTCCTCTTTCGATTGATGCACCTCTCATATCTCTATGTGCTTTACATTCGGAATTAACCGCAAAAGTAGGCGAATGTTTGTGTGCAACTACTTGAGTTTTTTGCGTATATCTGCCATTTTCTCCATTACCCGAGGTCAGCTCCGCTCAAAAAAGGCTTCGTACATGCGATTCTGAAAAATCGAAAATTGGCCAGATCTTGCAATCGTGGTGTCATCTGGAAGGGAACATGCTCCTCTTTCGATTGATGCACCTCTCATATCTCTATGTGCTTTACTTTAGGAATTAACCGCAAAAGGAGGCGAACGTTTGTGTGCAACTGCTTGACTTTTTTGCGTAAATCTGCCATTTTTTCCATTACCCGAGGTCAGCTCCGCTTAAAAAAGGCTTCGTACATGCGATTCTGAAAAATCAAAAATTGGCCAGATCTTGCAATCGTGGTGTCATCTGAAAGGGAACACGCTCCACTTTCGATTGATGCACCCCTCATATCTCTATGTGCTTTACTTTCCAAAATAACTGCAAAAGGAGGAAAAGGTTTGTGTGCAACTGCTTGACTTATTGCGTAAATCTGCCATTTTTTCCATTACCCGAGGTTAGCTATGCTCAAAAAAGGCTTCGTACATGCGATTCTGAAAAATCGAAAATTGGCCAGATCTTGCAATCGTGGTGTCATCTTGAAGGGAACATGCTCCTCTTTTGATTGATGCACCTCTCATATCTTTATGTGCTTTACTTTAGGAAATAACCGCAAAAGGAGGCGAACGTTTGTGTGCAACTGCTTGACTTTTTTGCGTCAATCTGCCATTTTCTCCATTACCCGATCGTGGTGTCATCTGAAAGGGAACACGCTCCACTTTCGATTGATGCACCCCTCATATCTGTATGTGCTTTACTTTCCCAAATAACCGCAAAAGGAGGAAAATGTTTGTGTGCAACTGCTTGACTTTTTTGCGTCAATCTGCCATTTTCTCCATTACCCGAGGTCAGCACCGCTCAAAGAAGGCTCCGTATATGCCAATCTGAAAAATCAAAAATTTTTCCAGTTGTTCCAATCGTGGTGTCATCTGGAAGGGAACATGCTCCTCTTTCGATTGATGCACCTTTCATATCTCCATGTGCTTTACTTTCGGGAATAACCGCAAAAGGAGGCGAACGTTTGTGTGTAACTGCTTGACTTTTTTGCGTCAATCTGCCATTTCCTCCATTACCCGAGGTCAGCTCCGCTCAAAAAAGGCTTCGTACATGCGATTCTGAAAAATCGAAAATTGGCCAGATCTTGCAATCGTGGTGTCATCTTGAAGGGAACATGCTCCTCTTTTGATTGATGCACCTCTCATATCTCTATGTGCTTTACTTTAGGAAATAACCGCAAAAGGAGGCGAACGTTTGTGTGCAACTGCTTGACTTTTTTGCGTCAATCTGCCATTTTCTCCATTACCCGAGGTCAGCTCCGCTCAAAGAAGGCTTCGTACATGCGATTCTGAAAAATCAAAAATTGGCCAGATCTTGCAATCGTGGTGTCATCTGGAAGTGAACATGCTCCTCTTTCGATTGATGCACCTCTCATATCTCTATGTGCTTTACTTTCGGAAATAACCTCAAAAGGAGGCGAACGTTTGTGTGCAACTGCTTGACTTATTGCGTAAATCTGCCATTTTCTCCATTTCCCCGAGGTCAGCACCGCTCAAGGAATGCTCCGTATAAGCCAATCTCCATAATCAAAAATTTTTCCAGTTCTTGCAATCGTGGTGTCATCTGAAAGGGAACATGCTCCTCTTTCGATTGATGCACCTCTCATATCTCTATGTGCTTTACTTTCGGAAATAACCACAAAAGGAGGCGAACATTTGTGTGCAACTGCTTGACTTTTTTGCGTCAATCTGCCATTTTCTCCATTACCCGAGGTCAGCAACTCTCAAAAAAGGCTTCGTACATGCGATTCTGAAAAATCAAAAATTGGCCAGATCTTGCAATCGTGGTGTCATCTGAAAAAGAACATGCCCCACTTTCGATTGATGCACCTCTCATATCTCTACGTGCTTTACTTTCGGAAATAACCTCAAAAGGAGGCGAACGTTTGTGTGCAACTGCATGACCTTTTTGCGTCAATCTGCCATTTTCTCCATTACCCAAGGTTAGCTATGCTCAAAAAAGGCTTCGTACATGCGATTCTGAAAAATCGAAAATTGGCCAGATCTTCCAATCGTGGTGTCATCTGAAAGGTAACATGCTCCACTTTCGATTGATGCATCTCTCATATCTTTATGTGCTTTACATTCGGAATTAACTGCAAAAGCAAGCGAACGTTTATGTGCAACTGCTTGACTTTTTTGCTTAAATCTGCCATTTTTTCCATTACCCGAGGTCAGCTCCGCTTAAAAAAGGCTTCGTACATGCGATTCTGAAAAATCAAAAATTGGCCAGATCTTGCAATCGTGGTGTCATCTGAAAGGGAACACACTCCACTTTCGATTGATGCACCCCTCATATCTCTATGTGCTTTACTTTCCAAAATAACTGCAAAAGGAGGCGAACGTTTGTGTGCAACTGCTTGACTTATTGCGTAAATCTTCTATTTTCTCCATTACCCGAGGTTAGCTGTGCTCAAAAAAGGCTTCGTACATGCGATTCTGAAAAATCGAAAATTGGCCAGATCTTGCAATCGTGGTGTCATCTTGAAGGGAACATGCTCCTCTTTTGATTGATGCACCTCTCATATCTCTATGTGCTTTACTTTAGGAAATAACCCGCAAAAGGAGGCGATCGTTTGTGTGCAACTGCTTGACTTTTTTGCGTCAATCTGCCATTTTCTCCATTACCCGAGGTCAGCTCCGCTCAAAGAAGGCTTCGTACATGCGATTCTGAAAAATCAAAAATTGGCCAGATCTTGCAATCGTGGTGTCATCTGGAAGTGAACATGCTCCTCTTTCGATTGATGCACCTCTCATATCTCTATGTGCTTTACTTTAGGAAATAACCTCAAAAGGAGGCGAACGTTTGTGTGCAACTGCTTGACTTATTGCGTAAATCTGCCATTTTCTCCATTTCCCGAGGTCAGCACCGCTCAAGGAATGCTCCGTATATGCCAATCTCCATCATCAAAAATTTTTCAGTTCTTGCAATCGTGGTGTCATCTGAAAGGGAACATGCTCCTCTTTCGATTGATGCACCTCTCATATCTCTATGTGCTTTACTTTCGGAAATAACCGCAAAAGGAGGCGAACATTTGTGTGCAACTGCTTGACTTTTTTGCGTCAATCTGCCATTTTCTCCATTACCCGAGGTCAGCAACTCTCAAAAAAGGCTTCGTACATGCGATTCTGAAAAATCAAAAATTGGCCAGATCTTGCAATCGTGGTGTCATCTGAAAGAGAACATGCCCCACTTTCGATTGATGCACCTCTCATATCTCTACGTGCTTTACTTTCGGAATAACCTCAAAAGGAGGCGAACGTTTGTGTGCAACTGCTTGACCTTTTTGCGTCAATCTGCCATTTTCTCCATTACCCAAGGTTAGCTATGCTCAAAAAAGGCTTCGTACATGCGATTCTGAAAAATCGAAAATTGGCCAGATCTTCCAATCGTGGTGTCATCTGAAAGGTAACATGCTCCACTTTCGATTGATGCATCTCTCATATCTTTATGTGCTTTACATTCGGAATTAACTGCAAAAGCAAGCGAACGTTTGTGTGCAACTGCTTGACTTTTTTGCGTCAATCTGCCATTTTCTCCATTACCCGAGGTCAGCAACTCTCAAAAAAGGCTTCGTACATGCGATTCTGAAAAACCTAAAATTGGCCAGATCTTGCAATCGTGGTGTCATCTGAAAGGGAACACGCTCCACTTTCGATTGATGCGCCCCTCATATCTGTATGTGCTTTACTTTCGAAAATAACCGCAAAAGGAGGAAAAGGTTTGTGTGCAACTGCTTGACTTATTGCGTAAATCTGCCATTTTTTCCATTACCCGAGGTCAGCTCCGCTCAAAGAAGGCTCCGTATATGCCAATCTGAAAAATCAAAAATTGGCCAGATCTTGTAATCGTGGTGTCATCTGGAAGGGAACATGCTCCTCTTTCGATTGATGCACCTCTCATATCTGTATGTGCTTTACTTTCGGAAATAACCGCAAAAGGAGGCGAACGTTTGTGTGCAACTGCTTGACTTTTTTGCGTGAATCGGCCATTTTCTCCATTACCCGAAGTCAGCTCCGCTCAAAAAAGGCTTCGTACATGCGATTCTGAAAAATCAAAAATTGACCAGATCTTGCAATCGTGGTGTCATCTGGAAGGGAACATGCTCCTCTTTCGATTGATGCACCTCTCATATCTCTATGTGCTTTACTTTCGGAAATAACCGCAAAAGCAGGCGAATGTTTGTGTGCAACTACTTGACTTTTTTGCGTCAATCTGCCATTTTTTCCATTACCCGAGGTCAGCTCCGCTCAAAAAAGGCTTCGTACATGCGATTCTGAAAAATTAAAAATTTTTCCAGTTTTTCCAATCGTGGTGTCATCTGGAAGGGAACATGCTCCTCTTTCGATTGATGCACCTCTCATATCTCTATGTGCTTTACTTTCGGAAATAACCGCAAAAGGAGGCGAACGTTTGTGTGCAACTGCTTGACTTTTTTGCGTCAATCTGCCATTTTCTCCATTACCCGAGGTCAGCTCCGCTCAAAGAAGGCTTCGTACATGCGATTCTGAAAAATCAAAAATTGGCCAGATCTTGCAATCGTGGTGTCATCTGGAAGTGAACATGCTCCTCTTTCGATTGATGCACCTCTCATATCTGTATGTGCTTTACTTTCGGAAATAACCGCAAAAGGAGGCGAACGTTTGTGTGCAACTGCTTGACTTTTTTGCGTGAATCGGCCATTTTCTCCATTACCCAAGGTTAGCTATGCTCAAAAAAGGCTTCGTACATGCGATTCTGAAAAATCGAAAATTGGCCAGATCTTCCAATCGTGGTGTCATCTGAAAGGTAACATGCTCCACTTTCGATTGATGCATCTCTCATATCTTTATGTGCTTTACATTCGGAATTAACTGCAAAAGCAAGCGAACGTTTGTGTGCAACTGCTTGACTTTTTTGCGTAAATCTGCCATTTTCTCCATTACCCGAGGTCAGCAACTCTCAAAAAAGGCTTCGTACATGCGATTCTGAAAAACCTAAAATTGGCCAGATCTTGCAATCGTGGAGTCATCTGAAAGGGAACACGCTCCACTTTCGATTGATGCGCCCCTCATATCTGTATGTGCTTTACTTTCGAAAATAACCGCAAAAGGAGGAAAAGGTTTGTGTGCAACTGCTTGACTTATTGCGTAAATCTGCCATTTTTTCCATTACCCGAGGTCAGCTCCGCTCAAAGAAGGCTCCGTATATGCCAATCTGAAAAATCAAAAATTGGCCAGATCTTGTAATCGTGGTGTCATCTGGAAGGGAACATGCTCCTCTTTCGATTGATGCACCTCAAAAGGAGGCGAACATTTGTGTGCAACTGCTTGACTTTTTTGCGTCAATCTGCCATTTTCTCCATTACCCGAGGTCAGCAACTCTCAAAAAGGCTTCGTACATGCGATTCTGAAAAATCAAAAATTGGCCAGATCTTGCAATCGTGGTGTCATCTGAAAGAGAACATGCCCCACTTTCGATTGATGCACCTCTCATATCTCTACGTGCTTTACTTTCGGAAATAACCTCAAAAGGAGGCGAACGTTTGTGTGCAACTGCTTGACCTTTTTGCGTCAATCTGCCATTTTCTCCATTACCCAAGGTTAGCTATGCTCAAAAAAGGCTTCGTACATGCGATGCTGAAAAATCGAAAATTGGCCAGATCTTCCAATCGTGGTGTCATCTGAAAGGTAACATGCTCCACTTTCGATTGATGCATCTCTCATATCTTTATGTGCTTTACATTCGGAATTAACTGCAAAAGCAAGCGAACGTTTGTGTGCAACTGCTTGACTTTTTTGCGTCAATCTGCCATTTTCTCCATTACCCGAGGTCAGCAACTCTCAAAAAAGGCTTCGTACATGCGATTCTGAAAAACCTAAAATTGGCCAGATCTTGCAATCGTGGTGTCATCTGAAAGGGAACACGCTCCACTTTCGATTGATGCGCCCCTCATATCTGTATGTGCTTTACTTTCGAAAATAACCGCAAAAGGAGGAAAAGGTTTGTGTGCAACTGCTTGACTTATTGCGTAAATCTGCCATTTTTTCCATTACCCGAGGTCAGCTCCGCTCAAAGAAGGCTCCGTATATGCCAATCTGAAAAATCAAAAATTGGCCAGATCTTGTAATCGTGGTGTCATCTGGAAGGGAACATGCTCCTCTTTCGATTGATGCACCTCTCATATCTGTATGTGCTTTACTTTCGAAAATAACTGCAAAAGGAGGCGAACGTTTGTGTGCAACTGCTTGACTTTTTTGCGTGAATCGGCCATTTTCTCCATTACCCGAAGTCAGCTCCGCTCAAAAAAGGCTTCGTACATGCGATTCTGAAAAATCAAAAATTGACCAGATCTTGTAATCGTGGTGTCATCTGGAAGTGAACATGCTCCTCTTTCGATTGATGCACCTCTCATATCTCTATGTGCTTTACTTTCGGAAATAACCGCAAAAGGAGGCGAACGTTTGTGTGCAACTGCTTGACTTTTTTGCGTAAATCTGCCATTTTCTCCATTACCCGAGGTCAGCTCCGCTCAAAAAAGGCTTCGTACATGCGATTCTGAAAAATCGAAAATTGGCCAGATCTTGCAATCGTGGTGTCATCTGGAAGGGAACATGCTCCTCTTTCGATTGATGCACCTCTCATATCTCTATGTGCTTTACTTTCGGAAATAACCGCAAAAGGAGGCGAACGTTTGTGTGCAACTGCTTGACTTTTTTGCGTAAATCTGCCATTTTCTCCATTACCCGAGGTCAGCTCCGCTCAAAAAAGGCTTCGTACATGCGATTCTGAAAAATTAAAAATTGGCCAGATCTTGCAATCGTGGTGTCATCTGAAAGGGAACATGCTCCTCTTTCGATTGATGCACCTCTCATATCTCTATGTGCTTTACATTCGGAATTAACCGCAAAAGTAGGCGAATGTTTGTGTGCAACTACTTGAGTTTTTTGCGTCAATCTGCCATTTTTTCCATTACCCGAGGTCAGCTCCGCTCAAAGAAGGCTCCGTATATGCCAATCTGAAAAATCAAAAATTGGCCAGATCTTGTAATCGTGGTGTCATCTGAAAGGGAACACGCTCCACTTTCGATTGATGCACCTGTCATATCTCTATGTGCTTTACATTTGGAATTAACCGCAAAAGCAGGCGAACGTTTGTGTGCAACTGCTTGACTTTTTTGCGTCAATCTGCCATTTTCTCCATTACCCGAGGTCAGCTCCGCTCAAAAAAGGCTTCGTACATGCGATTCTGAAAAATTAAAAATTGGCCAGATCTTGCAATCGTGGTGTCATCTGAAAGGGAACATGCTCCTCTTTCGATTGATGCACCTCTCATATCTCTATGTGCTTTACATTCGGAATTAACCGCAAAAGGAGGGAAAGGTTTGTGCGCAACTGCTTGACTTTTTTGCGTCAATCTGCCATTTTCTCCATTACCCAAGGTCAGCTCCGCTTAAAAAAGGCTTCGTACATGCGATTCTGAAAAATCAAAAATTGGCCAGATCTTGCAATCGTGGTGTCATCTGAAAGGGAACACGCTCCACTTTCGATTGATGCACCCCTCATATCTCTATGTGCTTTACTTTCCAAAATAAACGCAAAAGGAGGAAAAGGTTTGTGCGCAACTGCTTGACTTATTGCGCAAATCTGCCTTTTTCTCCATTACCCGAGGTCAGCACCGCTCAAAAAAGGCTTTGTACATGCGATTCTGAAAAATCAAAAATTGGCCAGATCTTGCAATCGTGGTGTCATCTGAAAGGGAACACGCTCCACTTTCGATTGATGCACCCCTCATATCTCTATGTGCTTTACTTTCCAAAATAACTGCAAAAGGAGGAAAAGGTTTGTGTGCAACTGCTTGACTTATTGCGTAAATCTTCTATTTTCTCCATTACCCGAGGTTAGCTATGCTCAAAAAAGGCTTCGTACATGCGATTCTGAAAAATCGAAAATTGGCCAGATCTTGCAATCGTGGTGTCATCTTGAAGGGAACATGCTCCTCTTTTGATTGATGCACCTCTCATATCTCTATGTGCTTTACTTTAGGAAATAACCGCAAAAGGAGGCGAACGTTTGTGTGCAACTGCTTGACTTTTTTGCGTCAATCTGCCATTTTCTCCATTACCCGAGGTCAGCTCCGCTCAAAGAAGGCTTCGTACATGCGATTCTGAAAAATCGAAAATTGGCCAGATCTTGCAATCGTGGTGTCATCTGAAAGGGAACACGCTCCACTTTCGATTGATGCACCCCTCATATCTGTATGTGCTTTACTTTCCAAAATAACCGCAAAAGGAGGAAAAGGTTTGTGTGCAACTGCTTGACTTATTGCGTAAATCTGCCATTTTCTCCATTACCCAAGGTTAGTTATGCTCAAAAAAGGCTTCGTACATGCGATTCTGAAAAATCGAAAATTGGCCAGATCTTGCAATCGTGGTGTCATCTGGAAGGGAACATGCTCCACTTTCGATTGATGCACCTCTCATATCTCTATGTGCTTTACATTCGGAATTAACTGCAAAAGTAGGCGAACGTTTGTGTGCAACTACTCGAGTTTTTTGCGTAAATCTGCCATTTTTTCCATTACCCGAGGTCAGCTCCGCTTAAAAAAGGCTTCGTACATGCGATTCTGAAAAATCAAAAATTGGCCAGATCTTGCAATCGTGGTGTCATCTGAAAGGGAACACGCTCCACTTTCGATTGATGCACCCCTCATATCTCTATGTGCTTTACTTTCCAAAATAACTGCAAAAGGAGGAAAAGGTTTGTGTGCAACTGCTTGACTTATTGCGTAAATCTTCTATTTTCTCCATTACCCGAGGTTAGCTATGCTCAAAAAAGGCTTCGTACATGCGATTCTGAAAAATCGAAAATTGGCCAGATCTTGCAATCGTGGTGTCATCTTGAAGGGAACATGCTCTTCTTTTGATTGATGCACCTCTCATATCTCTATGTGCTTTACATTCGGAAATAACCGCAAAAGGAGGCGAACGTTTGTGTGCAACTGCTTGACTTTTTTGCGTCAATCTGCCATTTTCTCCATTACCCGAGGTCAGCTCCGCTCAAAGAAGGCTTCGTACATGCGATTCTGAAAAATCGAAAATTGGCCAGATCTCTCAATCGTGGTGTCATCTGGAAGGGAACATGCTCCACTTTCGATTGATGCACCTCTCATATCTCTATGTGCTTTACTTTCGGAAATAACCGCAAAAGGAGGCGAACGTTTGTGTGCAACTGCTTGACTTTTTTGCGTAAATCTGCCATTTTCTCCATTACCCGAGGTCAGCTCCGCTCAAAAAAGGCTTCGTACATGCGATTCTGAAAAATTAAAAATTGGCCAGATCTTGCAATCGTGGTGTCATCTGAAAGGGAACATGCTCCTCTTTCGATTGATGCACCTCTCATATCTCTATGTGCTTTACTTTCGGAAATAACCGCAAAAGGAGGCGAACGTTTGTGTGCAACTGCTTGACTTTTTTGCGTCAATCTGCCATTTTCTCCATTACCCGAGGTCAGCTCCGCTCAAAGAAGGCTCCGTATATGCCAATCTCAAAAATCAAAAATTGGCCAGATCTTGTAATCGTGGTGTCATCTGAAAGGGAACATGCTCCACTTTCGATTGATGCACCCCTCATATCTGTATGTGCTTTACTTTCCAAAATAACCGCAAAAGGAGGAAAAGGTTTGTGTGGAACTGCTTGACTTATTGCGTAAATCTGCCATTTTCTCCATTACCCAAGGTTAGCTATGCTCAAAAAAGGCTTCGTACATGCGATTCTGAAAAATCGAAAATTGGTCAGATCTTGCAATCGTGGTGTCATCTGGAAGGGAACATGCTCCACTTTCGATTGATGCACCTCTCATATCTCTATGTGCTTTACTTTCGGAAATAACCGCAAAAGGAGGCGAACGTTTGTGTACAACTGCTTGACTTTTTTGCGTAAATCTGCAATTTTCTCCATTACCCGAGGTCAGCTCCGCTCAAAAAAGGCTTCGTACATGCGATTCTGAAAAATCAAAAATTGGCCAGATCTTGCAATCGTGGTGTCATCTGAAAGGGAACACGCTCCACTTTCGATTGATGCACCCCTCATATCTCTATGTGCTTTACTTTCCAAAATAACTGCAAAAGGAGGAAAAGGTTTGTGTGCAACTGCTTGACTTATTGCGTAAATCTGCCATTTTCTCCATTACCCGAGGTCAGCTCCACTCAAAGAAGGCTTCGTACATGCGATTCTGAAAAATCGAAAATTGGCCAGATCTCTCAATCGTGGTGTCATCTGGAAGGGAACACGCTCCTCTTTCGATTGATGCACCTCTCATATCTCTATGTGCTTTACTTTCGAAAATAACCGCAAAAGGAGGAAGAGGTTTGTGTGCAACTGCTTGACTTATTGCGTAAATTTTCTCTATTACCCGAGGTCAGCACCGCTCAAAGAAGGCTCCGTATATGCGAATCTGAAATATAAAAAATTTTTCCAGTTCTTGCAATCGTGGTGTCATCTGGAAGGGAACATGCTCCTCTTTCGATTGATGCACCTCTCATATCTTTATGTGCTTTACTTTCGGAATTAACTGCTAAAGCAAGCGAACGTTTGTGTGCAACTGCTTGACTTTTTTGCGTAAATCTGCCATTTTCTCCATTACCCGAGGTCAGCTCCGCTCAAAAAAGGCTTCGTACATGCGATTCTGAAAAACCTAAAATTGGCCAGATCTTGCAATCGTGGTGTCATCTGAAAGGGAACACGCTTCTCTTTCAATTGATGCACCCCTCATATCTCTATGTGCTTTACATTCGGAATTAACCGCAAAAGCAGGCGAATGTTTGTGTGCAACTGCGTGACTTTTTTGCGTCAATCTGCCATTTTTTCCATTACCCGAGGTCAGCTCCGCTCAAAAAAGGCTTTGTACATGCGATTCTGAAAAATCAAAAATTTTTCCAGTTTTTGCAATCGTGGTGTCATCTGGAAGGGAACATGCTCCTCTTTCGATTGATGCACCTCTCATATCTCTATGTGCTTTACTTTCGGAAATAACCGCAAAAGGAGGCGAACGTTTGTGTGCAACTGCTTGACTTTTTTGCGTCAATCTGCCATTTTCTCCATTACCGGAGGTCAGCTCCGCTCAAAGAAGGCTTCGTACATGTGATCCTGAAAAATCAAAAATTGGCCAGATCTCTCAATCGTGGTGTCATCTGGAAGGGAACATGCTCCACTTTCGATTGATGCACCTCTCATATCTCTATGTGCTTTACTTTCCCAAATAACCGCAAAAGGAGGAAGAGGTTTGTGTGCAACTGCTTGACTTATTGCGTAAATCTTCTATTTTCTCCATTACCCGAGGTTAGCTATGCTCAAAAAAGGCTTCGTACATGCGATTCTGAAAAATCGAAAATTGGCCAGATCTTGCAATCGTGGTGTCATCTTGAAGGGAACATGCTCCTCTTTCGATTGATGCACCTCTCATATCTCTATGTGCTTTACTTTAGGAAATAACCGCAAAAGGAGGCGAACGTTTGTGTGCAACTGCTTGACTTTTTTGCGTCAATCTGCCATTTTCTCCATTACCCGAGGTCAGCTCCGCTCAAAGAAGGCTTTGTACATGTGATCCTGAAAAATCAAAAATTGGCCAGATCTCTCAATCGTGGTGTCATCTGGAAGGGAACATGCTCCACTTTCGATTGATGCACCTCTCATATCTCTATGTGCTTTACTTTCCCAAATAACCGCAAAAGGAGGAAGAGGTTTGTGTGCAACTGCTTGACTTATTGCGTAAATCTTCTATTTTCTCCATTACCCGAGGTTAGCTATGCTCAAAAAAGGCTTCGTACATGCGATTCTGAAAAATCGAAAATTGGCCAGATCTTGCAATCGTGGTGTCATCTTGAAGGGAACATGCTCCTCTTTTGATTGATGCACCTCTCATATCTCTATGTGCTTTACTTTAGGAAATAACCGCAAAAGGAGGCGAACGTTTGTGTGCAACTGCTTGACTTTTTTGCGTCAATCTGCCATTTTTTCCATTACCCGAGGTCAGCTCCGCTCAAAGAAGGCTCCGTATATGCCAATCTGAAAAATCAAAAATTGGCCAGATCTTGTAATCGTGGTGTCATCTGAAAGGGAACATGCTCCACTTTCGATTGATGCACCCCTCATATCTGTATGTGCTTTACTTTCCAAAATAACTGCAAAAGGAGGAAAAGGTTTGTGTGCAACTGCTTGACTTATTGCGTAAATCTGCCATTTTCTCCATTACCCAAGGTTAGCTATGCTCAAAAAAGGCTTCGTACATGCGATTCTGAAAAATCGAAAATTGGTCAGATCTTGCAATCGTGGTGTCCTCTGGAAGGGAACATGCTGCACTTTCGATTGATGCACCTCTCATATCTCTATGTGCTTTACTTTCGGAAATAACCGCAAAAGGAGGCGAACGTTTGTGTGCAACTGCTTGACTTTTTTGCGTAAATATGCAATTTTCTCCATTACCCGAGGTCAGCTCCGCTCAAAAAAGGCTTCGTACATGCGATTCTGAAAAATTGAAAAATTGGCCAGATCTTGCAATTGTGGTGTCATCTGGAAGGGAACATTTTCCTCTTTCGATTGATGCACCTTTCATATCTCCATGTGCTTTACTTTCGGGAATAACCGCAAAAGGAGGCGAACGTTTGTGTGCAACTGCTTGACTTTTTTGCGTCAATCTGCCATTTTCTCCATTACCCGAGGTCAGCTCCGCTCAAAAAAGGCTTCGTACATGCAATTCTGAAAAATCGAAAATTGGCCAGATCTTGCAATCGTGGTGTCATCTGGAAGGGAACATGCTCCTCTTTCAATTGATGCACCTCTCATATCTCTATGTGCTTTACTTTAGGAAATAACCGCAAAAGGAGGCGAACGTTTGTGTGCAACTGCTTGACTTTTTTGCGTAAATCTGCCATTTTCTCCATTACCCGAGGTCAGCTCCGCTCAAAAAAGGCTTCGTACATGCGATTCTGAAAAATTAAAAATTGGCCAGATCTTGCAATCGTGGTGTCATCTGAAAGGGAACATGCTCCTCTTTCGATTGATGCACCTCTCATATCTCTATGTGCTTTACATTCGGAATTAACCGCAAAAGTAGGCGAATGTTTGTGTGCAACTACTTGAGTTTTTTGCGTCCAATCTGCCGATTTTTTTCCATTACCCGAGGTCAGCTCCGCTCAAAGAAGGCTCCGTATATGCCAATCTGAAAAATCAAAAATTGGCCAGATCTTGTAATCGTGGTGTCATCTGAAAGGGAACATGCTCCACTTTCGATTGATGCACCCCTCATATCTGTATGTGCTTTACTTTCCAAAATAACTGCAAAAGGAGGAAAAGGTTTGTGTGCAACTGCTTGACTTATTGCGTAAATCTGCAATTTTCTCCATTACCCAAGGTTAGCTATGCTCAAAAAAGGCTTCGTACATGCGATTCTGAAAAATCGAAAATTGGTCAGATCTTGCAATCGTGGTGTCCTCTGGAAGGGAACATGCTCCACTTTCGATTGATGCACCTCTCATATCTCTTTTTTTCTTTACTTTCGGAAATAACCGCAAAAGGAGGCGAACGTTTGTGTGCAACTGCTTGACTTTTTTGCGTCAATCTGCCATTTTCTCCATTACCCGAGGTCAGCTCCGCTCAAAGAAGGCTTCGTACATGCGATTCTGAAAAATCGAAAATTGGCCAGATCTCTCAATCGTGGTGTCATCTGGAAGGGAACATGCTCCTCTTTCGATTGATGCACCTCTCATATCTCTATGTGCTTTACTTTCGAAAATAACCGCAAAAGGAGGAAGAGGTTTGTGTGCAACTGCTTGACTTATTGCGTAAATTTTCTCTATTACCCGAGGTCAGCACCGCTCAAAGAAGGCTCCGTATATGCGAATCTGAAATATAAAAAATTTTTCCAGTTCTTGCAATCGTGGTGTCATCTGGAAGGGAACATGCTCCTCTTTCGACTGATGCACCTCTCATATCTTTATGTGCTTTACTTTCGGAATTAACTGCTAAAGCAAGCGAACGTTTGTGTGCAACTGCTTGACTTTTTTGCGTAAATCTGCCATTTTCTCCATTACCCGAGGTCAGCTCCTCTCAAAGAAGGCTTCGTACATGCGATTCTGAAAAATCGAAAATTGGCCAGATCTTGCTTTCGTGGTGTCATCTGAAAGGGAACATACTCCACTTTCGATTGATGCACCCCTCATATTTTTATGTGCTTTACTTTCCAAAAAAACCGCAAAAGGAGGAAAATGTTTGTGTGCAACTGCTTGACTTATTGCGTAAATCTGCTATTTTCTCCATTACCCGAGGTTAGCTATGCTCAAAAATGGCTTCGTACATGCGATTCTGAAAAATCAAAAATTTTTCCAGTTTTTGCAATCGTTGGTGTCATCTGGAAGGGGAACATGCTCCTCTTTCGATTGAGTGCACCTCTCATATCTCTATGTGCTTTACTTTCGGAAATAACCGCAAAAGGAGGCGAACGTTTGTGTGTGCAACTGCTTGACTTTTTTGCGTCAATCTGCCATTTTCTCCATTACCCGAGGTCAGCTCCGCTTAAAAAAGGCTTCGTACATTGCGATTCTGAAAAATCAAAAATTGGCCAGATCTTGCAATCGTGGTGTCATCTGAAAGGGAACACGCTCCACTTTCGATTGATGCAACCCTAATATCTCTATGTGCTTTACTTTCCAAAATAACTGCAAAAGGAGGAAAAGGTTTGTGTGCAACTGCTTGACTTATTGCGTAAATCTTCTATTTTCTCCATTACCCGAGGTTAGCTATGCTCAAAAAAGGCTTCGTACATGCGATTCTGAAAAATCGAAAATTGGCCAGATCTTGCAATCGTGGTGTCATCTTGAAGGGAACATGCTCCTCTTTTGATTGATGCACCTCTCATATCTCTATGTGCTTTACTTTCGGAAATAACCGCAAAAGGAGGCGAACGTTTGTGTGCAACTGCTTGACTTTTTTGCGTCAATCTGCCATTTTTTCCATTACCCGAGGTCAGCTCCGCTCAAAAAAGGCTTCGTACATGCAATTCTGAAAAATTAAAAATTTTTCCAGTTTTTGCAATCGTGGTGTCATCTGAAAGGGAACATGCTCCTCTTTCGATTGATGCACCTCTCATATCTCTATATGCTTTACTTTCGGAAATAACCGCAAAAGGAGGCGAACGTTTGTGTGCAAGTGCTTGACTTTTTTGCGTAAATCTGCCATTTTCTCCATTACCCGATGTCAGCTCCGCTCAAAAAAGGCTTCGTACATGCGATTCTGAAAAATCGAAAATTGGCCAGATCTTGCAATCGTGGGTGTCATCTGGAAGGGGAACATGCTCCTCTTTCAATTGATGCACCTCTCATATCTCTATGTGCTTTACTTTCGGAAATAACCGCAAAAGGAGGCGAACGTTTTGTGTGCAACTGCTTGACTTTATTGCGTCAATCTGCCATTTTCTCCATTACCCGAGGTCAGCTCCGCTCAAAAAAGGCTTCGTACATGCGATTCTGAAAATCAAAAATTGGCCAGATCTTGCAATCGTGGTGTCATCTGAAGGGAACATGTCTCCTCTTTCGATTGATGCACCTCTCATATCTCTATGTGCTTTACTTTCCAAAATAACTGCAAAAGGAGGAAAAGGTTTGTGTGCAACTGCTTTGACTTATTGCGTAAATCTTCTATTTTCTCCATTACCCGAGGTTAGCTATGCTCAAAAAAGGCTTCGTACATTGCGATTCTGAAAAATCGAAAATTGGCCAGATCTTGCAATCGTGTTGTCATCTTGAAGGGAACATGCTCCTCTTTTGATTGATGCACCTCTCATATCTCTATGTGCTTTACTTTAGGAAATAACCGCAAAAGGAGGCGAACGTTTGTGTGCAACTGCTTGACTTTTTTGCGTCAATCTGCCATTTTCTCCATTACCCGAGGTCAGCTCCGCTCAAAGAAGGCTTCGTACATGCGATTCTGAAAAATCGAAAATTAGCCAGATCTCTCATCGTGGTGTCATCTGGAAGGGACCATGCTCCTCTTTCGATTGATGCACCTCTCATATCTCTATGTGCTTTACTTTCGAAAATAACCGCAAAAGGAGGAAGAGGTTTGTGTGCAACTGCTTGACTTATTGCGTAAATTTTCTCTATTACCCGAGGTCAGCACCGCTCAAAGAAGGCTCCGTATATGCGAATCTGAAATATAAAAAATTTTTCCAGTTCTTGCAATCGTGGTGTCATCTGGAAGGGAACATGCTCCTCTTCGACTGATGCACCTCTCATATCTTTATGTGCTTTACTTTCGGAATTAACTGCTAAAGCAAGCGAACGTTTGTGTGCAACTGCTTGACTTCTTGCATAAATCTGCCATTCTCTCCATTACCCGAGGTCAGCACTGCTCAAAGAAGGCTCCGTATATGCGATTCTGAAAAAAAACAAAAATTTTGCCAGATCTTGCAATCGTGGTGTCATCTGAAAGGGAACATGATCCACTGTCGATTGATGCACCCCTCATATCTTTATATGCTTTACTTTCGAAAATAACCGCAAAAGGAGGAAAAGGTTTGTGTGCAACTGCTTGACTTATTGCGTAAATCTGCTATTTTCTCCATTACCCAAGGTTAGCTATGCTCAAAAAAGGCTTCGTACATGCGATTCTGAAAAATCGAAAATTTTTCCAGTTTTTTGCAATCGTGGTGTCATCTGGAAGGGAACATGCTCCTCTTTCGATTGATGCACCTCTCATATCTCTATGTGCTTTACTTTTGGGAAATAACCGCAAAAGGAGGCGAACGTTTGTGTGCAACTGCTTGACTTTTTTGCGTCAATCTGCCATTTTCTCCATTACCGGAGGTCAGCTCCGCTCAAAGAAGGCTTCGTACATGTGATCCTGAAAAAATCAAAAATTGGCCAGATCTCTCAATCGTGGTGTCATCTGGAAGGGAACATGCTCCACTTTCGATTGATGCTCCTCTCATATCTCTATGTGCTTTACTTTCCCAAATAACCGCCAAAAGGAGGAAGAGGTTTGTGTGCAACTGCTTGACTTATTGCGTAAATCTTCTATTTTCTCCATTACCCGAGGTTAGCTATGCTCAAAAAAGGCTTCGTACATGCGATTCTGAAAATCGAAAATTGGCCAGATCTTGCAATCGTGGTGTCATCTTGAAGGGAACATGCTCCTCTTTCGATTGATGCACCTCTCATATCTCTATGTGCTTTACTTTCGGAAATAACCGCAAATAGAGGCGAACATTTGTGTGCAACTGCTTGACTTTTTTGCGTAAATCTGCCATTTTCTCCATTACCCGAGGTCAGCTCCGCTCAAAGAAGGCTTCGTACATGCGATTCTGAAAAATCGAAATTGGCCAGATCTCTCAATCGTGGTGTCATCTGGAAGGGAACATGCTCCTCTTTCGATTGATGCACCTCTCATATCTCTATGTGCTTTACTTCGAAAATAACCGCAAAAAGAGGAAGAGGTTTGTGTGCAACTGCTTGACTTATTGCGTAAATTTGCCATTTTCTCCATTACCCAAGGTTAGCTATTCTGAAAAAAGCTTCGTACATTTGATTCTGAAAATCGAAAATTGGCCAGATCTTGCAATCGTGGTGTCCATCTGGAAGGGAACATGCTCCTCTTTCGATTGATGCACCTCTCATATCTCTATGTGCTTTACTTTCGGAAATAACCGCAAAAGGAGGCGAACGTTTGTGTGCAACTGCTTGACTTTTTTGCGTAAATCTGCCATTTTCTCCATTACCCGAGGTCAGCTCCGCTCAAAAAAGGCTTCGTACATGCGATTCTGAAAAATTAAAAATTGGCCAGATCTTGCAATCGTGGTGTCATCTGAAAGGGAACATGCTCCTCTTTCGATTGATGCACCTCTCATATCTCTATGTGCTTTACATTCGGAATTAACCGCAAAAGTAGGCGAATGTTTGTGTGCAACTACTTGAGTTTTTTGCGTCAATCTGCCATTTTTTCCATTACCCGAGGTCAGCTCCGCTCAAAGAAGGCTCCGTATATGCCAATCTGAAAAATCAAAAATTGGCCAGATCTTGTAATCGTGGTGTCATCTGAAAGGGAACATGCTCCACTTTCGATTGATGCACCCCTCATATCTGTATGTGCTTTACTTTCCAAAATAACCGCAAAAGGAGGAAAAGGTTTGTGTGCAACTGCTTGACTTATTGCGTAAATCTGCCATTTTCTCCATTACCCAAGGTTAGCTATGCTCAAAAAAGGCTTCGTACATGCGATTCTGAAAAATCGAAAATTGGTCAGATCTTGCAATCGTGGTGTCCTCTGGAAGGGAACATGCTGCACTTTCGATTGATGCACCTCTCATATCTCTATGTGCTTTACTTTCGGAAATAACCGCAAAAGGAGGCGAACGTTTGTGTGCAACTGCTTGACTTTTTTGCGTAAATATGCAATTTTCTCCATTACCCGAGGTCAGCTCCGCTCAAAAAAGGCTTCGTACATGCGATTCTGAAAAATCAAAAATTGGCCAGATCTTGCAATCGTGGTGTCATCTGAAAGGGAACACGCTCCACTTTCGATTGATGCACCCCTCATATCTCTATGTGCTTTACTTTCCAAAATAACTGCAAAAGGAGGAAAAGGTTTGTGTGCAACTGCTTGACTTATTGCGTCAATCTGCCATTTTCTCCATTACCCGAGGTCAGCTCCGCTCAAAAAAGGCTTCGTACATGCGATTCTGAAAAATCGAAAATTGGCCAGATCTTGCAATCGTGGTGTCATCTGGAAGGGAACATGCTCCACTTTCGATTGATGCACCTCTCATATCTGTATGTGCTTTACTTTCGGAAATAACCGCAAAAGGAGGCGAACGTTTGTGTGCAACTGCTTGAGTTTTTTGCGTCAATCTGCCATTTTCTCCATTACCCGAGGTCAGCACCGCTCAAAAAAGGCTTCGTACATGCGATTCTGAAAAATCGAAAATTGGCCAGATCTTGCAATCGTGGTGTCATCTGGAAGGGAACATGCTCCACTTTCGATTGATGCACCTCTCATATCTCTATGTGCTTTACATTCGGAATTAACCGCAAAAGTAGGCGAACGTTTGTGTGCAACTGCTTGACGTTTTTTGCGTAAATCTGCCATTTTTTCCATTACCCGAGGTCAGCTCCGCTCAAAAAAGGCTTCGTACATGCAATTCTGAAAAATTAAAAAATTTTTCCAGTTTTTGCAATCGTGGTGTCATCTGGAAGGGAACATGCTCCTCTTTCGATTGATGCACCTCTCATATCTCTATGTGCTTTACTTTCGGAAATAACCGCAAAAGGAGGCGAACGTTTGTGTGCAACTGCTTGACTTTTTTGCGTCAATCTGCCATTTTCTCCATTACCCGAGGTCAGCTCCGCTCAAAAAAGGCTTCGTACATGCGATTCTGAAAAATCGAAAATTGGCCAGATCTTGCAATCGTGGTGTCATCTGGAAGGGAACATGCTCCTCTTTCAATTGATGCACCTCTCATATCTCTATGTGCTTTACTTTCGGAAATAACCGCAAAAGGAGGCGAACGTTTGTGTGCAACTGCTTGACTTTTTTGCGTCAATCTGCCATTTTCTCCATTACCCGAGGTCAGCTCCGCTCAAAAAAGGCTTCGTACATGCGATTCTGAAAAATCAAAAATTGGCCAGATCTTGCAATCGTGGTGTCATCTGAAAGGGAACACGCTCCACTTTCGATTGATGCACCCCTCATATCTCTATGTGCTTTACTTTCCAAAATAACTGCAAAAGGAGGAAAAGGTTTGTGTGCAACTGCTTGACTTATTGCGTAAATCTTCTATTTTCTCCATTACCCGAGGTTAGCTATGCTCAAAAAAGGCTTCGTACATGCGATTCTGAAAAATCGAAAATTGGCCAGATCTTGCAATCGTGGTGTCATCTTGAAGGGAACATGCTCCTCTTTTGATTGATGCACCTCTCATATCTCTATGTGCTTTACTTTAGGAAATAACCGCAAAAGGAGGCGAACGTTTGTGTGCAACTGCTTGACTTTTTTGCGTCAATCTGCCATTTTCTCCATTACCCGAGGTCAGCTCCGCTCAAAGAAGGCTTCGTACATGCGATTCTGAAAAATCGAAAATTGGCCAGATCTCTCAATCGTGGTGTCATCTGGAAGGGGAACATGCTCCTCTTTCGATTGATGCACCTCTCATATCTCTATGTGCTTTACTTTCGAAAATAACCGCAAAAGGAGGAAGAGGTTTGTGTGCAACTGCTTGACTTATTGCGTAAATTTTCTCTATTACCCGAGGTCAGCACCGCTCAAAGAAGGCTCCGTATATGCGAATCTGAAATATAAAAAATTTTTCCAGTTCTTGCAATCGTGGTGTCATCTGGAAGGGAACATGCTCCTCTTTCGACTGATGCACCTCTCATATCTTTATGTGCTTTGTTTCAGGAATTAACTGCTAAAGCAAGCGAACGTTTGTGTGCAACTGCTTGACTTTTTTGCGTAAATCTGCCATTTTCTCGATTACCCGAGGTCAGCTCCGCTCAAAAAAGGCTTCGTACATGCGATTCTGAAAAATCGAAAATTGGCCAGATCTTGCAATCGTGGTGTCATCTGAAAGGGAACATGCTCCACTTTCGATTGATGCACCCCTCATATCTGTATGTGCTTTACTTTCCAAAATAACCGCAAAAGGAGGAAAAGGTTTGTGTGCAACTGCTTGACTTATTGCGTAAATCTGCCATTTTCTCCATTACCCAAGGTTAGCTATGCTCAAAAAAGGCTTCGTACATGCGATTCTGAAAAATCAAAAATTTTTCCAGTTTTTGCAATCGTGGTGTCATCTGGAAGGGAACATGCTCCTCTTTCGATTGATGCACCTCTCATATCTCTATGTGCTTTACTTTCGGAAATAACCACAAAAGGAGGCGAACGTTTGTGTGCAACTGCTTGACTTTTTTGCGTCAATCTGCCATTTTCTCCATTACCGGAGGTCAGCTCCGCTCAAAGAAGGCTTCGTACATGTGATCCTGAAAAATCAAAAATTGGCCAGATCTCTCAATCGTGGTGTCATCTGGAAGGGAACATGCTCCACTTTCGATTGATGCACCTCTCATATCTCTATGTGCTTTACTTTCCCAAATAACCGCAAAAGGAGGAAGAGGTTTGTGTGCAACTGCTTGACTTATTGCGTAAATCTTCTATTTTCTCCATTACCCGAGGTTAGCTATGCTCAAAAAAGGCTTCGTACATGCGATTCTGAAAAATCGAAAATTGGCCAGATCTTGCAATCGTGGTGTCATCTTGAAGGGAACATGCTCCTCTTTTGATTGATGCACCTCTCATATCTCTATGTGCTTTACTTTAGGAAATAACCGCAAAAGGAGGCGAACGTTTGTGTGCAACTGCTTGACTTTTTTGCGTCAATCTGCCATTTTCTCCATTACCCGAGGTCAGCTCCGCTCAAAGAAGGCTTCGTACATGCGATTCTGAAAAATCGAAAATTGGCCAGATCTCTCAATCGTGGTGTCATCTGGAAGGGAACATGCTCCTCTTTCGATTGATGCACCTCTCATATCTCTATGTGCTTTACTTTCGAAAATAACCGCAAAAGGAGGAAGAGGTTTGTGTGCAACTGCTTGACTTATTGCGTAAATTTGCCATTTTCTCCATTACCCAAGGTTAGCTATTCTGAAAAAAGGCTTCGTACATTTGATTCTGAAAAATCGAAAATTGGCCAGATCTTGCAATCGTGGTGTCATCTGGAAGGGAACATGCTCCTCTTTCGATTGATGCACCTCTCATATCTCTATGTGCTTTACTTTCGGAAATAACCGCAAAAGGAGGCGAACGTTTGTGTGCAACTGCTTGACTTTTTTGCGTAAATCTGCCATTTTCTCCATTACCCGAGGTCAGCTCCGCTCAAAAAAGGCTTCGTACATGCGATTCTGAAAAATTAAAAATTGGCCAGATCTTGCAATCGTGGTGTCATCTGAAAGGGAACATGCTCCTCTTTCGATTGATGCACCTCTCATATCTCTATGTGCTTTACATTCGGAATTAACCGCAAAAGTAGGCGAATGTTTGTGTGCAACTACTTGAGTTTTTTGCGTCAATCTGCCATTTTTTCCATTACCCGAGGTCAGCTCCGCTCAAAGAAGGCTCCGAATATGCCAATCTGAAAAATCAAAAATTGGCCAGATCTTGTAATCGTGGTGTCATCTGAAAGGGAACATGCTCCACTTTCGATTGATGCACCCCTCATATCTGTATGTGCTTTACTTTCCAAAATAACCGCAAAAGGAGGAAAAGGTTTGTGTGCAACTGCTTGACTTATTGCGTAAATCTGCCATTTTCTCCATTACCCAAGGTTAGCTATGCTCAAAAAAGGCTTCGTACATGCGATTCTGAAAAATCGAAAATTGGTCAGATCTTGCAATCGTGGTGTCCTCTGGAAGGGAACATGCTGCACTTTCGATTGATGCACCTCTCATATCTCTATGTGCTTTACTTTCGGAAATAACCGCAAAAGGAGGCGAACGTTTGTGTGCAACTGCTTGACTTTTTTGCGTCAATCTGCCATTTTCTCCATTACCCGAGGTCAGCTCCGCTCAAAAAAGGCTTCGTACATGCGATTCTGAAAAATCAAAAATTGGCCAGATCTTGCAATCGTGGTGTCATCTGAAAGGGAACATGCTCCTCTTTCGATTGATGCACCTCTCATATCTCTATGTGCTTTACTTTCCAAAATAACTGCAAAAGGAGGAAAAGGTTTGTGTGCAACTGCTTGACTTATTGCGTAAATCTTCTATTTTCTCCATTACCCGAGGTTAGCTATGCTCAAAAAAGGCTTCGTACATGCGATTCTGAAAAATCGAAAATTGGCCAGATCTTGCAATCGTGGTGTCATCTTGAAGGGAACATGCTCCTCTTTTGATTGATGCACCTCTCATATCTCTATGTGCTTTACTTTAGGAAATAACCGCAAAAGGAGGCGAACGTTTGTGTGCAACTGCTTGACTTTTTTGCGTCAATCTGCCATTTTCTCCATTACCCGAGGTCAGCTCCGCTCAAAGAAGGCTTCGTACATGCGATTCTGAAAAATCTAAAATTGGCCAGATCTCTCAATCGTGGTGTCATCTGGAAGGGAACATGCTCCTCTTTCGATTGATGCACCTCTCATATCTCTATGTGCTTTACTTTCGAAAATAACCGCAAAAGGAGGAAGAGGTTTGTGTGCAACTGCTTGACTTTTTTGCGTCAATCTGCCATTTTCTCCATTACCCGAGGTCAGCTCCGCTCAAAAAAGGCTTCGTACATGCGATTCTGAAAAATCGAAAATTGGCCAGATCTTGCAATCGTGGTGTCATCTGGAAGGGAACATGCTCCTCTTTCAATTGATGCACCTCTCATATCTCTATGTGCTTTACTTTCGGAAATAACCGCAAAAGGAGGCGAACGTTTGTGTGCAACTGCTTGACTTTTTTGCGTCAATCTGCCATTTTCTCCATTACCCGAGGTCAGCTCCGCTCAAAAAAGGCTTCGTACATGCGATTCTGAAAAATCAAAAATTGGCCAGATCTTGCAATCGTGGTGTCATCTGAAAGGGAACATGCTCCTCTTTCGATTGATGCACCTCTCATATCTCTATGTGCTTTACTTTCCAAAATAACTGCAAAAGGAGGAAAAGGTTTGTGTGCAACTGCTTGACTTATTGCGTAAATCTTCTATTTTCTCCATTACCCGAGGTTAGCTATGCTCAAAAAAGGCTTCGTACATGCGATTCTGAAAAATCGAAAATTGGCCAGATCTTGCAATCGTGGTGTCATCTTGAAGGGAACATGCTCCTCTTTTGATTGATGCACCTCTCATATCTCTATGTGCTTTACTTTAGGAAATAACCGCAAAAGGAGGCGAACGTTTGTGTGCAACTGCTTGACTTTTTTGCGTCAATCTGCCATTTTCTCCATTACCCGAGGTCAGCTCCGCTCAAAGAAGGCTTCGTACATGCGATTCTGAAAAATCGAAAATTGGCCAGATCTCTCAATCGTGGTGTCATCTGGAAGGGAACATGCTCCTCTTTCGATTGATGCACCTCTCATATCTCTATGTGCTTTACTTTCGAAAATAACCGCAAAAGGAGGAAGAGGTTTGTGTGCAACTGCTTGACTTATTGCGTAAATTTTCTCTATTACCCGAGGTCAGCACCGCTCAAAGAAGGCTCCGTATATGCGAATCTGAAATATAAAAAATTTTTCCAGTTCTTGCAATCGTGGTGTCATCTGGAAGGGAACATGCTCCTCTTTCGACTGATGCACCTCTCATATCTTTATGTGCTTTACTTCCGGAATTAACTGCTAAAGCAAGCGAACGTTTGTGTGCAACTGCTTGACTTTTTTGCTTAAATCTGCCATTTTCTCGATTACCCGAGGTCAGCTCCGCTCAAAAAAGGCTTCGTACATGCGATTCTGAAAAATCGAAAATTGGCCAGATCTTGCAATCGTGGTGTCATCTGGAAGGGAACATGCTCCTCTTTCGATTAATGCACCCCTCATATCTCTATGTGCTTTACTTTCGGAAATAACCGCAAAAGGAGGGAAAAGGTTTGTGTGCAACTGCTTGACTTTTTTGCGTCAATCTGCCATTTTCTCCATTACCCGAGGTCAGCTATGCTCAAAGAAGGCTCCGTATATGCCAATCTGAAAAATCAAAAATTTTTCCAGTTTTGCAATCGTGGTGTCATCTGGAAGGGAACATGCTCCTCTTTCTATTGATGCAACTCTCATATCTCTATGTGCTTTACTTTCGGAAATAACGACAAAAGGAGGCCAACGTTTGTGTGCAACTGCTTGACTTTTTTGCGTCAATCTCCCATTTTCTCCATTACCCGAGGTCAGCTCCGCTCAAAAAAGGCTTCGTACATGCGATTCTGAAAAATCAAAAATTGGCCAGATCTTGCAATCGTGGTGTCATCTGAAAGGGAACATGCTCCACTTTCGATTGATGCACCTCTCATATCTCTATGTGCTTTACTTTCCCAAATAACCGCAAAAGGAGGAAGAGGTTTGTGTGCAACTGCTTGACTTATTGCGTAAATTTGCCATTTTCTCCATTACCCAAGGTTAGCTATTCTGAAAAAAGGCTTCGTACATTTGATTCTGAAAAATCGAAAATTGGCCAGATCTTGCAATCGTGGTGTCATCTGGAAGGGAACATGCTCCTCTTTCGATTGATGCACCTCTCATATCTCTATGTGCTTTACTTTCGGAAATAACCGCAAAAGGAGGCGAACGTTTGTGTGCAACTGCTTGACTTTTTTGCGTAAATCTGCCATTTTCTCCATTACCCGAGGTCAGCTCCGCTCAAAAAAGGCTTCGTACATGCGATTCTGAAAAATTAAAAATTGGCCAGATCTTGCAATCGTGGTGTCATCTGAAAGGGAACATGCTCCTCTTTCGATTGATGCACCTCTCATATCTCTATGTGCTTTACATTCGGAATTAACCGCAAAAGTAGGCGAATGTTTGTGTGCAACTACTTGAGTTTTTTGCGTCAATCTGCCATTTTTTCCATTACCCGAGGTCAGCTCCGCTCAAAGAAGGCTCCGAATATGCCAATCTGAAAAATCAAAAATTGGCCAGATCTTGTAATCGTGGTGTCATCTGAAAGGGAACATGCTCCACTTTCGATTGATGCACCCCTCATATCTGTATGTGCTTTACTTTCCAAAATAACCGCAAAAGGAGGAAAAGGTTTGTGTGCAACTGCTTGACTTATTGCGTAAATCTGCCATTTTCTCCATTACCCAAGGTTAGCTATGCTCAAAAAAGGCTTCGTACATGCGATTCTGAAAAATCGAAAATTGGTCAGATCTTGCAATCGTGGTGTCCTCTGGAAGGGAACATGCTGCACTTTCGATTGATGCACCTCTCATATCTCTATGTGCTTTACTTTCGGAAATAACCGCAAAAGGAGGCGAACGTTTGTGTGCAACTGCTTGACTTTTTTGCGTAAATCTGCAATTTTCTCCATTACCCGAGGTCAGCTCCGCTCAAAAAAGGCTTCGTACATGCGATTCTGAAAAATCAAAAATTGGCCAGATCTTGCAATCGTGGTGTCATCTGAAAGGGAACACGCTCCACTTTCGATTGATGCACCCCTCATATCTCTATGTGCTTTACTTTCCAAAATAACTGCAAAAGGAGGAAAAGGTTTGTGTGCAACTGCTTGACTTATTGCGTCAATCTGCCATTTTCTCCATTACCCGAGGTCAGCTCCGCTCAAAAAAGGCTTCGTACATGCGATTCTGAAAAATCGAAAATTGGCCAGATCTTGCAATCGTGGTGTCATCTGGAAGGGAACATGCTCCACTTTCGATTGATGCACCCCTCATATCTGTATGTGCTTTACTTTCGGAAATAACCGCAAAAGGAGGCGAACGTTTGTGTGCAACTGCTTGACTTTTTTGCGTCAATCTGCCATTTTCTCCATTACCCGAGGTCAGCACCGCTCAAAAAAGGCTTCGTACATGCGATTCTGAAAAATCGAAAATTGGCCAGATCTTGCAATCGTGGTGTCATCTGGAAGGGAACATGCTCCACTTTCGATTGATGCACCTCTCATATCTCTATGTGCTTTACATTCGGAATTAACCGCAAAAGTAGGCGAACGTTTGTGTGCAACTACTCGAGTTTTTTGCGTAAATCTGCCATTTTTTCCATTACCCGAGGTCAGCTCCGCTTAAAAAAGGCTTCGTACATGCGATTCTGAAAAATCAAAAATTGGCCAGATCTTGCAATCGTGGTGTCATCTGAAAGGGAACACGCTCCACTTTCGATTGATGCAACCCTCATATCTCTATGTGCTTTACTTTCCAAAATAACTGCAAAAGGAGGAAAAGGTTTGTGTGCAACTGCTTGACTTATTGCGTAAATCTTCTATTTTCTCCATTACCCGAGGTTAGCTATGCTCAAAAAAGGCTTCGTACATGCGATTCTGAAAAATCGAAAATTGGCCAGATCTTGCAATCGTGGTGTCATCTTGAAGGGAACATGCTCCTCTTTTGATTGATGCACCTCTCATATCTCTATGTGCTTTACTTTCGGAAATAACCGCAAAAGGAGGAAAAGGTTTGTGTGCAACTGCTTGACTTATTGCGTCAATCTGCCATTTTCTGCATTACCCGAGGTCAGCTCCGCTCAAAAAAGGCTTCGTACATGCAAATCTGAAAAATCAAAAATTTTTCCAGTTCTTGTAATCGTGGTGTCATCTGGAAGGGAACATGCTCCTCTTTCGATTGATGCACCTCTCATATCTCTATGTGCTTTACTTTCGGAAATAACCGCAAAAGGAGGCGAACGTTTGTGTGCAACTGCTTGACTTTTTTGCGTAAATCTGCCATTTTCTCCATTACCCGAGGTCAGCTCCGCTCAAAAAAGGCTTCGTACATGCGATTCTGAAAAATTAAAAATTGGCCAGATCTTGCAATCGTGGTGTCATCTGAAAGGGAACATGCTCCTCTTTCGATTGATGCACCTCTCATATCTCTATGTGCTTTACATTCGGAATTAACCGCAAAAGTAGGCGAATGTTTTTGTGCAACTACTTGAGTTTTTTGCGTCAATCTGCCATTTTTTCCATTACCCGAGGTCAGCTCCGCTCAAAGAAGGCTCCGTATATGCCAATCTGAAAAATCAAAAATTGGCCAGATCTTGTAATCGTGGTGTCATCTGAAAGGGAACATGCTCCACTTTCGATTGATGCACCCCTCATATCTGTATGTGCTTTACTTTCCAAAATAACTGCAAAAGGAGGAAAAGGTTTGTGTGCAACTGCTTGACTTATTGCGTAAATCTGCAATTTTCTCCATTACCCAAGGTTAGCTATGCTCAAAAAAGGCTTCGTACATGCGATTCTGAAAAATCGAAAATTGGTCAGATCTTGCAATCGTGGTGTCCTCTGGAAGGGAACATGCTCCACTTTCGATTGATGCACCTCTCATATCTCTATGTGCTTTACTTTCGGAAATAACCGCAAAAGGAGGCGAACGTTTGTGTGCAACTGCTTGACTTTTTTGCGTAAATCTGCAATTTTCTCCATTACCCGAGGTCAGCTCCGCTCAAAAAAGGCTTCGTACATGCGATTCTGAAAAATTAAAAAATTGGCCAGATCTTGCAATTGTGGTGTCATCTGGAAGGGAACATTTTCCTCTTTCGATTGATGCACCTTTCATATCTCCATGTGCTTTACTTTCGGGAATAACCGCAAAAGGAGGCGAACGTTTGTGTGCAACTGCTTGACTTTTTTGCGTCAATCTGCCATTTTCTCCATTACCGGAGGTCAGCTCCGCTCAAAGAAGGCTTCGTACATGTGATCATGAAAAATCAAAAATTGGCCAGATCTCTCAATCGTGGTGTCATCTGGAAGGGAACATGCTCCACTTTCGATTGATGCACCTCTCATATCTCTATGTGCTTTACTTTCCCAAATAACCGCAAAAGGAGGAAGAGGTTTGGGTGCAACTGCTTGACTTATTGCGTAAATTTGCCATTTTCTCCATTACCCAAGGTTAGCTATTCTGAAAAAAGGCTTCGTACATGCGATTCTGAAAAATCGAAAATTGGCCAGATCTTGCAATCGTGGTGTCATCTGGAAGGGAACATGCTCCTCTTTCGATTGATGCACCTCTCATATCTCTATGTGCTTTACTTTCGGAAATAACCGCAAAAGGAGGCGAACGTTTGTGTGCAACTGCTTGACTTTTTTGCGTCAATCTGCCATTTTCTCCATTACCCGAGGTCAGCTCCGCTCAAAGAAGGCTCCGTATATGCCAATCTGAAAAATAAAAAATTGGCCAGATCTTGCAATCGTGGTGTCATCTGAAAGGGAACACGCTCCACTTTCGATTGATGCACCCCTCATATCTCTATGTGCTTTACTTTCCAAAATAACTGCAAAAGGAGGAAAAGGTTTGTGTGCAACTGCTTGACTTATTGCGTAAATCTTCTATTTTCTCCATTACCCGAGGTTAGCTATGCTCAAAAAAGGCTTCGTACATGCGATTCTGAAAAATCGAAAATTGGCCAGATCTTGCAATCGTGGTGTCATCTTGAAGGGAACATGCTCCTCTTTTGATTGATGCACCTCTCATATCTCTATGTGCTTTACTTTAGGAAATAACCGCAAAAGGAGGCGAACGTTTGTGTGCAACTGCTTGACTTTTTTGCGTCAATCTGCCATTTTCTCCATTACCCGAGGTCAGCTCCGCTCAAAGAAGGCTTCGTACATGCGATTCTGAAAAATCGAAAATTGGCCAGATCTCTCAATCGTGGTGTCATCTGGAAGGGAACATGCTCCTCTTTCGATTGATGCACCTCTCATACCTCTATGTGCTTTACTTTCGAAAATAACCGCAAAAGGAGGAAGAGGTTTGTGTGCAACTGCTTGACTTATTGCGTAAATTTTCTCTATTACCCGAGGTCAGCACCGCTCAAAGAAGGCTCCGTATATGCGAATCTGAAATATAAAAAATTTTTCCAGTTCTTGCAATCGTGGTGTCATCTGGAAGGGAACATGCTCCTCTTTCGACTGATGCACCTCTCATATCTTTATGTGCTTTACTTTCGGAATTAACTGCTAAAGCAAGCGAACGTTTGTGTGCAACTGCTTGACTTTTTTGCGTAAATCTGCCATTTTCTCGATTACCCGAGGTCAGCTCCGCTCAAAAAAGGCTTCGTACATGCGATTCTGAAAAATCGAAAATTGGCCAGATCTTGCAATCGTGGTGTCATCTGAAAGGGAACATGCTCCACTTTCGATTGATGCACCCCTCATATCTGTATGTGCTTTACTTTCCAAAATAACCGCAAAAGGAGGAAAAGGTTTGTGTGCAACTGCTTGACTTATTGCGTAAATCTGCCATTTTCTCCATTACCCAAGGTTAGCTATGCTCAAAAAAGGCTTCGTACATGCGATTCTGAAAAATCAAAAATTTTTCCAGTTTTTGCAATCGTGGTGTCATCTGGAAGGGAACATGCTCCTCTTTCGATTGATGCACCTCTCATATCTCTATGTGCTTTACTTTCGGAAATAACCGCAAAAGGAGGCGAACGTTTGTGTGCAACTGCTTGACTTTTTTGCGTCAATCTGCCATTTTCTCCATTACCCGAGGTCAGCTCCGCTCAAAGAAGGCTCCGTATATGCCAATCTGAAAAATCAAAAATTGGCCAGATCTTGCAATCGTGGTGTCATCTGAAAGGGAACACGCTCCACTTTCGATTGATGCACCCCTCATATCTCTATGTGCTTTACTTTCCAAAATAACTGCAAAAGGAGGAAAAGGTTTGTGTGCAACTGCTTGACTTATTGCGTAAATCTTCTATTTTCTCCATTACCCGAGGTTAGCTATGCTCAAAAAAGGCTTCGTACATGCGATTCTGAAAAATCGAAAATTGGCCAGATCTTGCAATCGTGGTGTCATCTTGAAGGGAACATGCTCCTCTTTTGATTGATGCACCTCTCATATCTCTATGTGCTTTACTTTAGGAAATAACCGCAAAAGGAGGCGAACGTTTGTGTGCAACTGCTTGACTTTTTTGCGTCAATCTGCCATTTTCTCCATTACCCGAGGTCAGCTCCGCTCAAAGAAGGCTTCGTACATGCGATTCTGAAAAATCGAAAATTGGCCAGATCTCTCAATCGTGGTGTCATCTGGAAGGGAACATGCTCCTCTTTCGATTGATGCACCTCTCATACCTCTATGTGCTTTACTTTCGAAAATAACCGCAAAAGGAGGAAGAGGTTTGTGTGCAACTGCTTGACTTATTGCGTAAATTTTCTCTATTACCCGAGGTCAGCACCGCTCAAAGAAGGCTCCGTATATGCGAATCTGAAATATAAAAAATTTTTCCAGTTCTTGCAATCGTGGTGTCATCTGGAAGGGAACATGCTCCTCTTTCGACTGATGCACCTCTCATATCTTTATGTGCTTTACTTTTGGAATTAACTGCTAAAGCAAGCGAACGTTTGTGTGCAACTGCTTGACTTTTTTGCGTAAATCTGCCATTTTCTCGATTACCCGAGGTCAGCTCCGCTCAAAAAAGGCTTCGTACATGCGATTCTGAAAAATCGAAAATTGGCCAGATCTTGCAATCGTGGTGTCATCTGAAAGGGAACATGCTCCACTTTCGATTGATGCACCCCTCATATCTGTATGTGCTTTACTTTCCAAAATAACCGCAAAAGGAGGAAAAGGTTTGTGTGCAACTGCTTGACTTATTGCGTAAATCTTCTATTTTCTCCATTACCCGAGGTTAGCTATGCTCAAAAAAGGCTTCGTACATGCGATTCTGAAAAATCGAAAATTGGCCAGATCTTGCAATCGTGGTGTCATCTTGAAGGGAACATGCTCCTCTTTTGATTGATGCACCTCTCATATCTCTATGTGCTTTACTTTAGGAAATAACCGCAAAAGGAGGCGAACGTTTGTGTGCAACTGCTTGACTTTTTTGCGTCAATCTGCCATTTTCTCCATTACCCGAGGTCAGCTCCGCTCAAAGAAGGCTTCGTACATGCGATTCTGAAAAATCGAAAATTGGCCAGATCTCTCAATCGTGGTGTCATCTGGAAGGGAACATGCTCCTCTTTCGATTGATGCACCTCTCATATCTCTATGTGCTTTACTTTCGAAAATAACCGCAAAAGGAGGAAGAGGTTTGTGTGCAACTGCTTGACTTATTGCGTAAATTTGCCATTTTCTCCATTACCCAAGGTTAGCTATTCTGAAAAAAGGCTTCGTACATTTGATTCTGAAAAATCGAAAATTGGCCAGATCTTGCAATCGTGGTGTCATCTGGAAGGGAACATGCTCCTCTTTCGATTGATGCACCTCTCATATCTCTATGTGCTTTACTTTCGGAAATAACCGCAAAAGGAGGCGAACGTTTGTGTGCAACTGCTTGACTTTTTTGCGTAAATCTGCCATTTTCTCCATTACCCGAGGTCAGCTCCGCTCAAAAAAGGCTTCGTACATGCGATTCTGAAAAATTAAAAATTGGCCAGATCTTGCAATCGTGGTGTCATCTGAAAGGGAACATGCTCCTCTTTCGATTGATGCACCTCTCATATCTCTATGTGCTTTACATTCGGAATTAACCGCAAAAGTAGGCGAATGTTTGTGTGCAACTACTTGAGTTTTTTGCGTCAATCTGCCATTTTTTCCATTACCCGAGGTCAGCTCCGCTCAAAGAAGGCTCCGTATATGCCAATCTGAAAAATCAAAAATTGGCCAGATCTTGTAATCGTGGTGTCATCTGAAAGGGAACATGCTCCACTTTCGATTGATGCACCCCTCATATCTGTATGTGCTTTACTTTCCAAAATAACCGCAAAAGGAGGAAAAGGTTTGTGTGCAACTGCTTGACTTATTGCGTAAATCTGCCATTTTCTCCATTACCCAAGGTTAGCTATGCTCAAAAAAGGCTTCGTACATGCGATTCTGAAAAATCGAAAATTGGTCAGATCTTGCAATCGTGGTGTCCTCTGGAAGGGAACATGCTCCACTTTCGATTGATGCACCTCTCATATCTCTATGTGCTTTACTTTCGGAAATAACCGCAAAAGGAGGCGAACGTTTGTGTGACTGCTTGACTTTTTTGCGTAAATCTGCAATTTTCTCCATTACCCGAGGTCAGCTCCGCTCAAAGAAGGCTCCGTATATGCCAATCTCAAAAATCAAAAATTGGCCAGATCTTGTAATCGTGGTGTCATCTGAAAGGGAACATGCTCCTCTTTCGATTGATGCACCCCTCATATCTGTATGTGCTTTACTTTCCAAAATAACCGCAAAAGGAGGAAAAGGTTTGTGTGCAACTGCTTGACTTATTGCGTAAATCTGCCATTTTCTCCATTACCCAAGGTTAGCTATGCTCAAAAAAGGCTTCGTACATGCGATTCTGAAAAATCGAAAATTGGTCAGATCTTGCAATCGTGGTGTCCTCTGGAAGGGAACATGCTCCACTTTCGATTGATGCACCTCTCATATCTTTATGTGCTTTACTTTCGGAAATAACCGCAAAAGGAGGCGAACGTTTGTGTGCAACGGCTTGACTTTTTTGCGTAAATCTGCAATTTTCTCCATTACCCGAGGTCAGCTCCGCTCAAAAAAGGCTTCGTACATGCGATTCTGAAAAATCAAAAACTGGCCAGATCTTGCAATCGTGGTGTCATCTGAAAGGGAACACGCTCCACTTTCGATTGATGCACCCCTCATATCTCTATGTGCTTTACTTTCCAAAATAACTGCAAAAGGAGGAAAAGGTTTGTGTGCAACTGCTTGACTTATTGCGTAAATCTTCTATTTTCTCCATTACCCGAGGTTAGCTATGCTCAAAAAAGGCTTCGTACATGCGATTCTGAAAAATCGAAAATTGGCCAGATCTTGCAATCGTGGTGTCATCTTGAAGGGAACATGCTCCTCTTTTGATTGATGCACCTCTCATATCTCTATGTGCTTTACTTTAGGAAATAACCGCAAAAGGAGGCGAACGTTTGTGTGCAACTGCTTGACTTTTTTGCGTCAATCTGCCATTTTCTCCATTACCCGAGGTCAGCTCCGCTCAAAGAAGGCTTCGTACATGCGATTCTGAAAAATCGAAAATTGGCCAGATCTCTCAATCGTGGTGTCATCTGGAAGGGAACATGCTCCTCTTTCGATTGATGCACCTCTCATATCTCTATGTGCTTTACTTTCGAAAATAACCGCAAAAGGAGGAAGAGGTTTGTGTGCAACTGCTTGACTTATTGCGTAAATTTTCTCTATTACCCGAGGTCAGCACCGCTCAAAGAAGGCTCCGTATATGCGAATCTGAAATATAAAAAATTTTTCCAGTTCTTGCAATCGTGGTGTCATCTGGAAGGGAACATGCTCCTCTTTCGATTGATGCACCTCTCATATCTTTATGTGCTTTACTTTCGGAATTAACTGCTAAAGCAAGCGAACGTTTGTGTGCAACTGCTTGACTTTTTTGCGTAAATCTGCCATTTTCTCGATTACCCGAGGTCAGCTCCGCTCAAAAAAGGCTTCGTACATGCGATTCTGAAAAACCTAAAATTGGCCAGATCTTGCAATCGTGGTGTCATCTGAAAGGGAACACGCTTCTCTTTCAATTGATGCACCCCTCATATCTCTATGTGCTTTACATTCGGAATTAACTGCAAAAGCAGGCGAATGTTTGTGTGCAACTGCTTGACTTTTTTGCGTCAATCTGCCATTTTTTCCATTACCCGAGGTCAGCTCCGCTCAAAAAAGGCTTCGTACATGCGATTCTGAAAAATCAAAAATTTTTCCAGTTTTTGCAATCGTGGTGTCATCTGGAAGGGAACATGCTCCTCTTTCGATTGATGCACCTCTCATATCTCTATGTGCTTTACTTTCGGAATTAACTGCTAAAGCAAGCGAACGTTTGTGTGCAACTGCTTGACTTTTTTGCGTAAATCTGCCATTTTCTCGATTACCCGAGGTCAGCTCCGATCAAAAAAGGCTTCGTACATGCGATTCTGAAAAACCTAAAATTGGCCAGATCTTGCAATCGTGGTGTCATCTGAAAGGGAACACGCTTCTCTTTCAATTGATGCACCCCTCATATCTCTATGTGCTTTACTTTCGAAAATAACTGCAAAAGGAGGAAAAGGTTTGTGCGCAACTGCTTGACTTATTGCGTAAATCTGCCATTTTCTCCATTTCCCGAGGTCAGCTCCGCTCAAAAAAGGCTTCGTACATGCGATTCTGAAAAATCAAAAATTTTTCCAGTCTTTGCAATCGTGGTGTCATCTGGAAGGGAACATGCTCCTCTTTCGATTGATGCACCTCTCATATCTCTATGTGCTTTACTTTCGGAAATAACCGCAAAAGGAGGCGAACGTTTGTGTGCAACTGCTTGACTTTTTTGCGTCAATCTGCCATTTTCTCCATTACCGGAGGTCAGCTCCGCTCAAAGAAGGCTTCGTACATGTGATCCTGAAAAATCAAAAATTGGCCAGATCTCTCAATCGTGGTGTCATCTGGAAGGGAACATGCTCCACTTTCGATTGATGCACCTCTCATATCTCTATGTGCTTTACTTTCCCAAATAACCGCAAAAGGAGGAAGAGGTTTGTGTGCAACTGCTTGACTTATTGCGTAAATCTTCTATTTTCTCCATTACCCGAGGTTAGCTATGCTCAAAAAAGGCTTCGTACATGCGATTCTGAAAAATCGAAAATTGGCCAGATCTTGCAATCGTGGTGTCATCTTGAAGGGAACATGCTCCTCTTTTGATTGATGCACCTCTCATATCTCTATGTGCTTTACTTTAGGAAATAACCGCAAAAGGAGGCGAACGTTTGTGTGCAACTGCTTGACTTTTTTGCGTCAATCTGCCATTTTCTCCATTACCCGAGGTCAGCTCCGCTCAAAGAAGGCTTCGTACATGCGATTCTGAAAAATCGAAAATTGGCCAGATCTCTCAATCGTGGTGTCATCTGGAAGGGAACATGCTCCTCTTTCGATTGATGCACCTCTCATATCTCTATGTGCTTTACTTTCGAAAATAACCGGAAAAGGAGGAAGAGGTTTGTGTGCAACTGCTTGACTTATTGCGTAAATTTTCTCTATTACCCGAGGTCAGCACCGCTCAAAGAAGGCTCCGTATATGCGAATCTGAAATATAAAAAATTTTTCCAGTTCTTGCAATCGTGGTGTCATCTGGAAGGGAACATGCTCCTCTTTCGATTGATGCACCTCTCATATCTTTATGTGCTTTACTTTCGGAATTAACTGCTAAAGCAAGCGAACGTTTGTGTGCAACTGCTTGACTTTTTTGCGTAAATCTGCCATTTTCTCGATTACCCGAGGTCAGCTCCGCTCAAAAAAGGCTTCGTACATGCGATTCTGAAAAACCTAAAATTGGCCAGATCTTGCAATCGTGGTGTCATCTGAAAGGGAACACGCTTCTCTTTCAATTGATGCACCCCTCATATCTCTATGTGCTTTACATTCGGAATTAACTGCAAAAGCAGGCGAATGTTTGTGTGCAACTGCTTGACTTTTTTGCGTCAATCTGCCATTTTTTCCATTACCCGAGGTCAGCTCCGCTCAAAAAAGGCTTCGTACATGCGATTCTGAAAAATCAAAAATTTTTCCAGTTTTTGCAATCGTGGTGTCATCTGGAAGGGAACATGCTCCTCTTTCGATTGATGCACCTCTCATATCTCTATGTGCTTTACTTTCGGAAATAACCGCAAAAGGAGGCTAACGTTTGTGTGCAACTGCTTGACTTTTTTGCGTCAATCTGCCATTTTCTCCATTACCGGAGGTCAGCTCCGCTCAAAGAAGGCTTCGTACATGTGATCCTGAAAAATCAAAAATTGGCCAGATCTCTCAATCGTGGTGTCATCTGGAAGGGAACATGCTCCACTTTCGATTGATGCACCTCTCTATGTGCTTTACTTTCCCAAATAACCGCAAAAGGAGGAAGAGGTTTGTGTGCAACTGCTTGACTTATTGCGTAAATCTTCTATTTTCTCCATTACCCGAGGTTAGCTATGCTCAAAAAAGGCTTCGTACATGCGATTCTGAAAAATCGAAAATTGGCCAGATCTTGCAATCGTGGTGTCATCTTGAAGGGAACATGCTCCTCTTTTGATTGATGCACCTCTCATATCTCTATGTGCTTTACTTTAGGAAATAACCGCAAAAGGAGGCGAACGTTTGTGTGCAACTGCTTGACTTTTTTGCGTCAATCTGCCATTTTCTCCATTACCCGAGGTCAGCTCCGCTCAAAGAAGGCTTCGTACATGTGATCCTGAAAAATCAAAAATTGGCCAGATCTCTCAATCGTGGTGTCATCTGGGAGGGAACATGCTCCACTTTCGATTGATGCACCTCTCATATCTCTTTGTGCTTTACTTTCCCAAATAACCGCAAAAGGAGGAAGAGGTTTGTGTGCAACGGCTTGACTTATTGCGTAAATCTTCTATTTTCTCCATTACCCGAGGTTAGCTATGCTCAAAAAAGGCTTCGTACATGCGATTCTGAAAAATCGAAAATTGGCCAGATCTTGCAATCGTGGTGTCATCTGGAAGGGAACATGCTCCTCTTTCGATTGATGCACCTCTCATATCTCTATGTGCTTTACTTTCGGAAATAACCGCAAAAGGAGGCGAACGTTTGTGTGCAACTGCTTGACTTTTTTGCGTAAATCTGCCATTTTCTCCATTACCCGAGGTCAGCTCCGCTCAAAAAAGGCTTCGTACATGCGATTCTGAAATATTAAAAATTGGCCAGATCTTGCAATCGTGGTGTCATCTGAAAGGGAACATGCTCCTCTTTCGATTGATGCACCTCTCATATCTCTATGTGCTTTACATTCGGAATTAACCGCAAAAGTAGGCGAATGTTTGTGTGCAACTACTTGAGTTTTTTGCGTCAATCTGCCATTTTTTCCATTACCCGAGGTCAGCTCCGCTCAAAGAAGGCTCCGTATATGCCAATCTGAAAAATCAAAAATTGGCCAGATCTTGTAATCGTGGTGTCATCTGAAGGGGAACATGCTCCACTTTCGATTGATGCACCCCTCATATCTGTATGTGCTTTACTTTCCAAAATAACCGCAAAAGGAGGAAAAGGTTTGTGTGCAACTGCTTGACTTATTGCGTAAATCTGCCATTTTCTCCATTACCCAAGGTTAGCTATGCTCAAAAAAGGCTTCGTACATGCGATTCTGAAAAATCGAAAATTGGTCAGATCTTGCAATCGTGGTGTCCTCTGGAAGGGAACATGCTCCACTTTCGATTGATGCACCTCTCATATCTCTATGTGCTTTACTTTCGGAAATAACCGCAAAAGGAGGCGAACGTTTGTGTGCAACTGCTTGACTTTTTTGCGTAAATCTGCAATTTTCTCCATTACCCGAGGTCAGCTCCGCTCAAAAAAGGCTTCGTACATGCGATTCTGAAAAATCAAAAATTGGCCAGATCTTGCAATCGTGGTGTCATCTGAAAGGGAACATGCTCCACTTTCGATTGATGCACCTCTCATATCTCTATGTGCTTTACTTTCGGAAATAACCGCAAAAGGAGGCGAACGTTTGTGTGCAACTGCTTGACTTTTTTGCGTAAATCTGCAATTTTCTCCATTACCCGAGGTCAGCTCCGCTCAAAAAAGGCTTCGTGCATGCGATTCTGAAAAATCAAAAATTTTCCAGATCTTGCAATCGTGGTGTCATCTGAAAGGGAACACGCTCCACTTTCGATTGATGCACCCCTCATATCTCTATGTGCTTTACTTTCCAAAATAACTGCAAAAGGAGGAAAAGGTTTGTGTGCAACTGCTTGACTTATTGCGTCAATCTGCCATTTTCTCCATTACCCGAGGTCAGCTCCGCTCAAAAAAGGCTTCGTACATGCGATTCTGAAAAATCGAAAATTGGCCAGATCTTGCAATCGTGGTGTCATCTGGAAGGGAACATGCTCCACTTTCGATTGATGCACCTCTCATATCTGTATGTGCTTTACTTTCGGAAATAACCGCAAAAGGAGGCGAACGTTTGTGTGCAACTGCTTGACGTTTTTGCGTCAATCTGCCATTTTCTCCATTACCCGAGGTCAGCACCGCTCAAAAAAGGCTTCGTACATGCGATTCTGAAAAATCGAAAATTGGCCAGATCTTGCAATCGTGGTGTCATCTGGAAGGGAACATGCTGCACTTTCGATTGATGCACCTCTCATAATTCTATGTGCTTTACATTCGGAATTAACCGCAAAAGTAGGCGAACGTTTGTGTGCAACTACTCGAGTTTTTTGCGTAAATCTGCCATTTTTTCCATTACCCGAGGTCAGCTCCGCTTAAAAAAGGCTTCGTACATGCGATTCTGAAAAATCAAAAATTGGCCAGATCTTGCAATCGTGGTGTCATCTGAAAGGGAACACGCTCCACTTTCGATTGATGCACCCCTCATATCTCTATGTGCTTTACTTTCCAAAATAACTGCAAAAGGAGGAAAAGGTTTGTGTGCAACTGCTTGACTTATTGCGTAAATCTTCTATTTTCTCCATTACCCGAGGTTAGCTATGCTCAAAAAAGGCTTCGTACATGCGATTCTGAAAAATCGAAAATTGGCCAGATCTTGCAATCGTGGTGTCATCTTGAAGGGAACATGCTCCTCTTTTGATTGATGCACCTCTCATATCTCTATGTGCTTTACTTTAGGAAATAACCGCAAAAGGAGGCGAACGTTTGTGTGCAACTGCTTGACTTTTTTGCGTCAATCTGCCATTTTCTCCATTACCCGAGGTCAGCACCGCTCAAAAAAGGCTTCGTACATGCGATTCTGAAAAATCGAAAATTGGCCAGATCTTGCAATCGTGGTGTCATCTGGAAGTGAACATGCTCCTCTTTCGATTGATGCACCTCTCATATCTCTATGTGCTTTACTTTAGGAAATAACCTCAAAAGGAGGCGAACGTTTGTGTGCAACTGCTTGACTTATTGCGTAAATCTGCCATTTTCTCCATTTCCCGAGGTCAGCACCGCTCAAGGAATGCTCCGTATATGCCAATCTCCATAATCAAAAATTTTTCCAGTTCTTGCAATCGTGGTGTCATCTGAAAGGGAACATGCTCCTCTTTCGATTGATGCACCTCTCATATCTCTATGTGCTTTACTTTCGGAAATAACCGCAAAAGGAGGCGAACATTTGTGTGCAACTGCTTGACTTTTTTGCGTCAATCTGCCATTTTCTCCATTACCCGAGGTCAGCAACTCTCAAAAAAGGCTTCGTACATGCGATTCTGAAAAATCAAAAATTGGCCAGATCTTGCAATCGTGGTGTCATCTGAAAGAGAACATGCCCCACTTTCGATTGATGCACCTCTCATATCTCTACGTGCTTTACTTTCGGAAATAACCTCAAAAGGAGGCGAACGTTTGTGTGCAACTGCTTGACCTTTTTGCGTCAATCTGCCATTTTCTCCATTACCCAAGGTTAGCTATGCTCAAAAAAGGCTTCGTACATGCGATTCTGAAAAATCAAAAATTGGCCAGATCTTCCAATCGTGGTGTCATCTGAAAGGTAACATGCTCCACTTTCGATTGATGCATCTCTCATATCTTTATGTGCTTTACATTCGGAATTAACTGCAAAAGCAAGCGAACGTTTGTGTGCAACTGCTTGACTTTTTTGCGTCAATCTGCCATTTTCTCCATTACCCGAGGTCAGCAACTCTCAAAAAAGGCTTCGTACATGCGATTCTGAAAAACCTAAAATTGGCCAGATCTTGCAATCGTGGTGTCATCTGAAAGGGAACACGCTCCACTTTCGATTGATGCGCCCCTCATATCTGTATGTGCTTTACTTTCGAAAATAACCGCAAAAGGAGGAAAAGGTTTGTGTGCAACTGCTTGACTTATTGCGTAAATCTGCCATTTTTTCCATTACCCGAGGTCAGCTCCGCTCAAAGAAGGCTCCGTATATGCCAATCTGAAAAATCAAAAATTGGCCAGATCTTGTAATCGTGGTGTCATCTGGAAGGGAACATGCTCCTCTTTCGATTGATGCACCTCTCATATCTCTATGTGCTTTACTTTCGGAAATAACCGCAAAAGGAGGCGAACGTTTGTGTGCAACTGCTTGACTTTTTTGCGTGAATCGGCCATTTTCTCCATTACCCGAAGTCAGCTCCGCTCAAAAAAGGCTTCGTACATGCGATTCTGAAAAATCAAAAATTGACCAGATCTTGCAATCGTGGTGTCATCTGGAAGGGAACATGCTCCTCTTTCGATTGATGCACCTCTCATATCTCTATGTGCTTTACTTTCGGAAATAACCGCAAAAGCAGGCGAATGTTTGTGTGCAACTACTTGACTTTTTTGCGTCAATCTGCCATTTTTTCCATTACCCGAGGTCAGCTCCGCTCAAAAAAGGCTTCGTACATGCGATTCTGAAAAATTAAAAATTTTTCCAGTTTTTGCAATCGTGGTGTCATCTGGAAGGGAACATGCTCCTCTTTCGATTGATGCACCTCTCATATCTCTATGTGCTTTACTTTCGGAAATAACCGCAAAAGGAGGCGAACGTTTGTGTGCAACTGCTTGACTTTTTTGCGTCAATCTGCCATTTTCTCCATTACCCGAGGTCAGCTCCGCTCAAAGAAGGCTTCGTACATGCGATTCTGAAAAATCAAAAATTGGCCAGATCTTGCAATCGTGGTGTCATCTGGAAGTGAACATGCTCCTCTTTCGATTGATGCACCTCTCATATCTCTATGTGCTTTACTTTCGGAAATAACCTCAAAAGGAGGCGAACGTTTGTGTGCAACTGCTTGACCTTTTTGCGTCAATCTGCCATTTTCTCCATTACCCAAGGTTAGCTATGCTCAAAAAAGGCTTCGTACATGCGATTCTGAAAAATCGAAAATTGGCCAGATCTTCCAATCGTGGTGTCATCTGAAAGGTAACATGCTCCACTTTCGATTGATGCATCTCTCATATCTTTATGTGCTTTACATTCGGAATTAACTGCAAAAGCAAGCGAACGTTTGTGTGCAACTGCTTGACTTTTTTTCGTCAATCTGCCATTTTCTCCATTACCGGAGGTCAGCTCCGCTCAAAGAAGGCTTCGTACATGTGATCCTGAAAAATCAAAAATTGGCCAGATCTCTCAATCGTGGTGTCATCTGGAAGGGAACATGCTCCACTTTCGATTGATGCACCTCTCATATCTCTATGTGCTTTACTTTCCCAAATAACCGCAAAAGGAGGAAGAGGTTTGTGTGCAACTGCTTGACTTATTGCGTAAATCTTCTATTTTCTCCATTACCCGAGGTTAGCTATGCTCAAAAAAGGCTTCGTACATGCGATTCTGAAAAATCGAAAATTGGCCAGATCTTGCAATCGTGGTGTCATCTTGAAGGGAACATGCTCCTCTTTGGATTGATGCACCTCTCATATCTCTATGTGCTTTACTTTAGGAAATAACCGCAAAAGGAGGCGAACGTTTGTGTGCAACTGCTTGACTTTTTTGCGTCAATCTGCCATTTTCTCCATTACCCGAGGTCAGCTCCGCTCAAAGAAGGCTTCGTACATGTGATCCTGAAAAATCAAAAATTGGCCAGATCTCTCAATCGTGGTGTCATCTGGAAGGGAACATGCTCCACTTTCGATTGATGCACCTCTCATATCTCTTTGTGCTTTACTTTCCCAAATAACCGCAAAAGGAGGAAGAGGTTTGTGTGCAACGGCTTGACTTATTGCGTAAATCTTCTATTTTCTCCATTACCCGAGGTTAGCTATGCTCAAAAAAGGCTTCGTACATGCGATTCTGAAAAATCGAAAATTGGCCAGATCTTGCAATCGTGGTGTCATCTTGAAGGGAACATGCTCCTCTTTTGATTGATGCACCTCTCATATCTCTATGTGCTTTACTTTAGGAAATAACCGCAAAAGGAGGCGAACGTTTGTGTGCAACTGCTTGACTTTTTTGCGTCAATCTGCCATTTTCTCCATTACCCGAGGTCAGCTCCGCTCAAAGAAGGCTTCGTACATGCGATTCTGAAAAATCGAAAATTGGCCAGATCTCTCAATCGTGGTGTCATCTGGAAGGGAACATGCTCCTCTTTCGATTGATGCACCTCTCATATCTCTATGTGCTTTACTTTCGAAAATAACCGCAAAAGCAGGAAGAGGTTTGTGTGCAACTGCTTGACTTATTGCGTAAATTTGCCATTTTCTCCATTACCCAAGGTTAGCTATTCTGAAAAAAGGCTTCGTACATGCGATTCTGAAAAGTTGAAAATTGGCCAGATCTTGCAATCGTGGTTTCATCTGAAAGTGAACATGCTCCACTTGCGATTGATGCACCTCTCATATCCCTATGTTCTTTACTTTCAGAAATAACCGCAAAAGGAGGTGAAAGTTTGTGTGCAACTGCTTGACCTTTTTGCGTAAATCTGCCATTTTCTCCATTACCCGAGGTCAGCTCCGCTGAAAAAAGGCTTCGTACATGCGATTCTGAAATATTAAAAATTGGCCAGATCTTGCAATCGTGGTGTCATCTGAAAGGGAACATGCTCCTCTTTCGATTGATGCACCTCTCATATCTCTATGTGCTTTACATTCGGAATTAACCGCAAAAGTAGGCGAATGTTTGTGTGCAACTACTTGAGTTTTTTGCGTCAATCTGCCATTTTTTCCATTACCCGAGGTCAGCTCCGCTCAAAGAAGGCTCCGTATATGCCAATCTGAAAAATCAAAAATTGGCCAGATCTTGTAATCGTGGTGTCATCTGAAGGGGAACATGCTCCACTTTCGATTGATGCACCCCTCATATCTGTATGTGCTTTACTTTCCAAAATAACCGCAAAAGGAGGAAAAGGTTTGTGTGCAACTGCTTGACTTATTGCGTAAATCTGCCATTTTCTCCATTACCCAAGGTTAGCTATGCTCAAAAAAGGCTTCGTACATGCGATTCTGAAAAATCGAAAATTGGTCAGATCTTGCAATCGTGGTGTCCTCTGGAAGGGAACATGCTCCACTTTCGATTGATGCACCTCTCATATCTCTATGTGCTTTACTTTCGGAAATAACCGCAAAAGGAGGCGAACGTTTGTGTGCAACTGCTTGACTTTTTTGCGTAAATCTGCAATTTTCTCCATTACCCGAGGTCAGCTCCGCTCAAAAAAGGCTTCGTACATGCGATTCTGAAAAATCAAAAATTGGCCAGATCTTGCAATCGTGGTGTCATCTGAAAGAGAACACGCTCCACTTTCGATTGATGCACCCCTCATATCTCTATGTGCTTTACTTTCCAAAATAACTGCAAAAGGAGGAAAAGGTTTGTGTGCAACTGCTTGACTTATTGCGTCAATCTGCCATTTTCTCCATTACCCGAGGTCAGCTCCGCTCAAAAAAGGCTTCGTACATGCGATTCTGAAAAATCGAAAATTGGCCAGATCTTGCAATCGTGGTGTCATCTGGAAGGGAACATGCTCCACTTTCGATTGATGCACCTCTCATATCTGTATGTGCTTTACTTTCGGAAATAACCGCAAAAGGAGGCGAACGTTTGTGTGCAACTGCTTGACTTTTTTGCGTCAATCTGCCATTTTCTCCATTACCCGAGGTCAGCACCGCTCAAAAAAGGCTTCGTACATGCGATTCTGAAAAATCGAAAATTGGCCAGATCTTGCAATCGTGGTGTCATCTGGAAGGGAACATGCTGCACTTTCGATTGATGCACCTCTCATATCTCTATGTGCTTTACATTCGGAATTAACCGCAAAAGTAGGCGAACGTTTGTGTGCAACTACTCGAGTTTTTTGCGTAAATCTGCCATTTTTTTCCATTACCCGAGGTCAGCTCCGCTTAAAAAAGGCTTCGTACATGCGATTCTGAAAAATCAAAAATTGGCCAGATCTTGCAATCGTGGTGTCATCTGAAAGGGAACACGCTCCACTTTCGATTGATGCACCCCTCATATCTCTATGTGCTTTACTTTCCAAAATAACTGCAAAAGGAGGAAAAGGTTTGTGTGCAACTGCTTGACTTATTGCGTAAATCTTCTATTTTCTCCATTACCCGAGGTTAGCTATGCTCAAAAAAGGCTTCGTACATGCGATTCTGAAAAATCGAAAATTGGCCAGATCTTGCAATCGTGGTGTCATCTTGAAGGGAACATGCTCCTCTTTTGATTGATGCACCTCTCATATCTCTATGTGCTTTACTTTACGAAATACCCGCAAAAGGAGGCGAACAGTTGTGTGCAACTGCTTTGACTTTTTTGCGTCAATCTGCCATTTTCTCCATTACCCGAGGTCAGCTCCGCTCAAAGAAGGCTTCGTACATGCGATTCTGAAAAATCAAAAATTGGCCAGATCTTGCAATCGTGGTGTCATCTGGAAGTGAACATGCTCCTCTTTCGATTGATGCACCTCTCATATCTCTATGTGCTTTACTTTCGGAAATAACCTCAAAAGGAGGCGAACGTTTGTGTGCAACTGCTTGACTTATTGCGTAAATCTGCCATTTTCTCCATTTCCCGAGGTCAGCACCGCTCAAGGAATGCTCCGTATAAGCTAATCTCCATAATCAAAAATTTTTCCAGTTCTTGCAATCGTGGTGTCATCTGAAAGGGAACATGCTCCTCTTTCGATTGATGCACCTCTCATATCTCTATGTGCTTTACTTTCGGAAATAACCACAAAAGGAGGCAAACATTTGTGTGCAACTGCTTGACTTTTTTGCGTCAATCTGCCATTTTCTCCATTACCCGAGGTCAGCAACTCTCAAAAAAGGCTTCGTACATGCGATTCTGAAAAATCAAAAATTGGCCAGATCTTGCAATCGTGGTGTCATCTGAAAAAGAACATGCCCCACTTTCGATTGATGCACCTCTCATATCTCTACGTGCTTTACTTTCGGAAATAACCTCAAAAGGAGGCGAACATTTGTGTGCAACTGCTTGACCTTTTTGCGTCAATCTGCCATTTTCTCCATTACCCAAGGTTAGCTATGCTCAAAAAAGGCTTCGTACATGCGATTCTGAAAAATCGAAAATTGGCCAGATCTTCCAATCGTGGTGTCATCTGAAAGGTAACATGCTCCACTTTCGATTGATGCATCTCACATATCTTTATGTGCTTTACTTTCCAAAATAACTGCAAAAGGAGGAAAAGGTTTGTGTGCAACTGCTTGACTTATTGCGTAAATCTTCTATTTTCTCCATTACCCGAGGTTAGCTGTGCTCAAAAAAGGCTTCGTACATGCGATTCTGAAAAATCGAAAATTGGCCAGATCTTGCAATCGTGGTGTCATCTTGAAGGGAACATGCTCCTCTTTTGATTGATGCACCTCTCATATCTCTATGTGCTTTACTTTAGGAAATAACCGCAAAAGGAGGCGAACGTTTGTGTGCAACTACTTGACTTTTTTGCGTCAATCTGCCATTTTCTCCATTACCCGAGGTCAGCTCCGCTCAAAGAAAGCTTCGTACATGCGATTCTGAAAAATCAAAAATTGGCCAGATCTTGCAATCGTGGTGTCATCTGGAAGTGAACATGCTCCTCTTTCGATTGATGCACCTCTCATATCTCTATGTGCCCTACTTTAGGAAATAACCTCAAAAGGAGGCGAACGTTTGTGTGCAACTGCTTGACTTATTGCGTAAATCTGCCATTTTCTCCATTACCCGAGGTCAGCTCCGCTCAAAAAAGGCTTCGTACATGCGATTCTGAAAAATCGAAAATTGGCCAGATCTTCCAATCGTGGTGTCATCTGAAAGGTAACATGCTCCACTTTCGATTGATGCATCTCTCATATCTTTATGTGCTTTACATTCGGAATTAACTGCAAAAGCAAGCGAACGTTTGTGTGCAACTGCTTGACTTTTTTGCGTCAATCTGCCATTTTCTCCATTACCCGAGGTCAGCAACTCTCAAAAAAGGCTTCGTACATGCGATTCTGAAAAACCTAAAATTGGCCAGATCTTGCAATCGTGGTGTCATCTGAAAGGGAACACGCTCCACTTTCGATTGATGCGCCCCTCATATCTGTATGTGCTTTACTTTCGAAAATAACCGCAAAAGGAGGAAAAGGTTTGTGTGCAACTGCTTGACTTATTGCGTAAATCTGCCATTTTTTCCATTACCCGAGGTCAGCTCCGCTCAAAGAAGGCTCCGTATATGCCAATCTGAAAAATCAAAAATTGGCCAGATCTTGTAATCGTGGTGTCATCTGGAAGGGAACATGCTCCTCTTTCGATTGATGCACCTCTCATATCTGTATGTGCTTTACTTTCGGAAATAACCGCAAAAGGAGGCGAACGTTTGTGTGCAACTGCTTGACTTTTTTGAGTGAATCGGCCATTTTCTCCATTACCCGAAGTCAGCTCCGCTCAAAAAAGGCTTCGTACATGCGATTCTGAAAAATCAAAAATTGGCCAGATCTTGCAATCGTGGTGTCATCTGAAAGGGAACACGCTCCACTTGCGATTGATGCACCCCTCATATCTCTATGTGCTTTACTTTCCAAAATAACTGCAAAAGGAGGAAAAGGTTTGTGTGCAACTGCTTGACTTATTGCGTAAATCTTCTATTTTCTCCATTACCCGAGGTTAGCTATGCTCAAAAAAGGCTTCGTACATGCGATTCTGAAAAATCGAAAATTGGCCAGATCTTGCAATCGTGGTGTCATCTTGAAGGGAACATGCTCCTCTTTTGATTGATGCACCTCTCATATCTCTATGTGCTTTACTTTAGGAAATAACCGCAAAAGGAGGCGAACGTTTGTGTGCAACTGCTTGACTTTTTTGCGTCAATCTGCCATTTTCTCCATTACCCGAGGTCAGCTCCGCTCAAAGAAGGCTTCGTACATGCGATTCTGAAAAATCGAAAATTGGCCAGATCTCTCAATCGTGGTGTCATCTGGAAGGGAACATGCTCCTCTTTCGATTGATGCACCTCTCATATCTCTATGTGCTTTACTTTCGAAAATAACCGGAAAAGGAGGAAGAGGTTTGTGTGCAACTGCTTGACTTATTGCGTAAATTTTCTCTATTACCCGAGGTCAGCACCGCTCAAAGAAGGCTCCGTATATGCGAATCTGAAAGATAAAAAATTTTTTCCAGTTCTTGCAATCGTGGTGTCATCTGGAAGGGAACATGCTCCTCTTTCGATTGATGCACCTCTCATATCTTTATGTGCTTTACTTTCGGAATTAACTGCTAAAGCAAGCGAACGTTTGTGTGCAACTGCTTGACTTTTTTGCGTAAATCTGCCATTTTCTCGATTACCCGAGGTCAGCTCCGCTCAAAAAAGGCTTCGTACATGCGATTCTGAAAAACCTAAAATTGGCCAGATCTTGCAATCGTGGTGTCATCTGAAAGGGAACACGCTTCTCTTTCAATTGATGCACCCCTCATATCTCTATGTGCTTTACATTCGGAATTAACTGCAAAAGCAGGCGAATGTTTGTGTGCAACTGCTTGACTTTTTTGCGTCAATCTGCCATTTTTTCCATTACCCGAGGTCAGCTCCGCTCAAAAAAGGCTTCGTACATGCGATTCTGAAAAATCAAAAATTTTTCCAGTTTTTGCAATCGTGGTGTCATCTGGAAGGGAACATGCTCCTCTTTCGATTGATGCACCTCTCATATCTCTATGTGCTTTACTTTCGGAAATAACCGCAAAAGGAGGCTAACGTTTGTGTGCAACTGCTTGACTTTTTTGCGTCAATCTGCCATTTTCTCCATTACCGGAGGTCAGCTCCGCTCAAAGAAGGCTTCGTACATGTGATCCTGAAAAATCAAAAATTGGCCAGATCTCTCAATCGTGGTGTCATCTGGAAGGGAACATGCTCCACTTTCGATTGATGCACCTCTCTATGTGCTTTACTTTCCCAAATAACCGCAAAAGGAGGAAGAGGTTTGTGTGCAACTGCTTGACTTATTGCGTAAATCTTCTATTTTCTCCATTACCCGAGGTTAGCTATGCTCAAAAAAGGCTTCGTACATGCGATTCTGAAAAATCGAAAATTGGCCAGATCTTGCAATCGTGGTGTCATCTTGAAGGGAACATGCTCCTCTTTTGATTGATGCACCTCTCATATCTCTATGTGCTTTACTTTAGGAAATAACCGCAAAAGGAGGCGAACGTTTGTGTGCAACTGCTTGACTTTTTTGCGTCAATCTGCCATTTTCTCCATTACCCGAGGTCAGCTCCGCTCAAAGAAGGCTTCGTACATGTGATCCTGAAAAATCAAAAATTGGCCAGATCTTGCAATCGTGGTGTCATCTGGAAGGGAACATGCTCCACTTGCGATTGATGCACCCCTCATATCTCTATGTGCTTTACTTTCCAAAATAACTGCAAAAGGAGGAAAAGGTTTGTGTGCAACTGCTTGACTTATTGCGTAAATCTTCTATTTTCTCCATTACCCGAGGTTAGCTATGCTCAAAAAAGGCTTCGTACATGCGATTCTGAAAAATCGAAAATTGGCCAGATCTTGCAATCGTGGTGTCATCTTGAAGGGAACATGCTCCTCTTTTGATTGATGCACCTCTCATATCTCTATGTGCTTTACTTTAGGAAATAACCGCAAAAGGAGGCGAACGTTTGTGTGCAACTGCTTGACTTTTTTGCGTCAATCTGCCATTTTCTCCATTACCCGAGGTCAGCTCCGCTCAAAGAAGGCTTCGTACATGCGATTCTGAAAAATCGAAAATTGGCCAGATCTCTCAATCGTGGTGTCATCTGGAAGGGAACATGCTCCTCTTTCGATTGATGCACCTCTCATATCTCTATGTGCTTTACTTTCGAAAATAACCGGAAAAGGAGGAAGAGGTTTGTGTGCAACTGCTTGACTTATTGCGTAAATTTTCTCTATTACCCGAGGTCAGCACCGCTCAAAGAAGGCTCCGTATATGCGAATCTGAAATATAAAAAATTTTTCCAGTTCTTGCAATCGTGGTGTCATCTGGAAGGGAACATGCTCCTCTTTCGATTGATGCACCTCTCATATCTTTATGTGCTTTACTTTCGGAATTAACTGCTAAAGCAAGCGAACGTTTGTGTGCAACTGCTTGACTTTTTTGCGTAAATCTGCCATTTTCTCGATTACCCGAGGTCAGCTCCGCTCAAAAAAGGCTTCGTACATGCGATTCTGAAAAACCTAAAATTGGCCAGATCTTGCAATCGTGGTGTCATCTGAAAGGGAACACGCTTCTCTTTCAATTGATGCACCCCTCATATCTCTATGTGCTTTACATTCGGAATTAACTGCAAAAGCAGGCGAATGTTTGTGTGCAACTGCTTGACTTTTTTGCGTCAATCTGCCATTTTTTCCATTACCCGAGGTCAGCTCCGCTCAAAAAAGGCTTCGTACATGCGATTCTGAAAAATCAAAAATTTTTCCAGTTTTTGCAATCGTGGTGTCATCTGGAAGGGAACATGCTCCTCTTTCGATTGATGCACCTCTCATATCTCTATGTGCTTTACTTTCGGAAATAACCGCAAAAGGAGGCTAACGTTTGTGTGCAACTGCTTGACTTTTTTGCGTCAATCTGCCATTTTCTCCATTACCGGAGGTCAGCTCCGCTCAAAGAAGGCTTCGTACATGTGATCCTGAAAAATCAAAAATTGGCCAGATCTCTCAATCGTGGTGTCATCTGGAAGGGAACATGCTCCACTTTCGATTGATGCACCTCTCTATGTGCTTTACTTTCCCAAATAACCGCAAAAGGAGGAAGAGGTTTGTGTGCAACTGCTTGACTTATTGCGTAAATCTTCTATTTTCTCCATTACCCGAGGTTAGCTATGCTCAAAAAAGGCTTCGTACATGCGATTCTGAAAAATCGAAAATTGGCCAGATCTTGCAATCGTGGTGTCATCTTGAAGGGAACATGCTCCTCTTTTGATTGATGCACCTCTCATATCTCTATGTGCTTTACTTTAGGAAATAACCGCAAAAGGAGGCGAACGTTTGTGTGCAACTGCTTGACTTTTTTGCGTCAATCTGCCATTTTCTCCATTACCCGAGGTCAGCTCCGCTCAAAGAAGGCTTCGTACATGTGATCCTGAAAAATCAAAAATTGGCCAGATCTCTCAATCGTGGTGTCATCTGGAAGGGAACATGCTCCACTTTCGATTGATGCACCTCTCATATCTCTTTGTGCTTTACTTTCCCAAATAACCGCAAAAGGAGGAAGAGGTTTGTGTGCAACGGCTTGACTTATTGCGTAAATCTTCTATTTTCTCCATTACCCGAGGTTAGCTATGCTCAAAAAAGGCTTCGTACATGCGATTCTGAAAAATCGAAAATTGGCCAGATCTTGCAATCGTGGTGTCATCTGGAAGGGAACATGCTCCTCTTTCGATTGATGCACCTCTCATATCTCTATGTGCTTTACTTTCGGAAATAACCGCAAAAGGAGGCGAACGTTTGTGTGCAACTGCTTGACTTTTTTGCGTAAATCTGCCATTTTCTCCATTACCCGAGGTCAGCTCCGCTCAAAAAAGGCTTCGTACATGCGATTCTGAAATATTAAAAATTGGCCAGATCTTGCAATCGTGGTGTCATCTGAAAGGGAACATGCTCCTCTTTCGATTGATGCACCTCTCATATCTCTATGTGCTTTACATTCGGAATTAACCGCAAAAGTAGGCGAATGTTTGTGTGCAACTACTTGAGTTTTTTGCGTCAATCTGCCATTTTTTCCATTACCCGAGGTCAGCTCCGCTCAAAGAAGGCTCCGTATATGCCAATCTGAAAAATCAAAAATTGGCCAGATCTTGTAATCGTGGTGTCATCTGAAGGGGAACATGCTCCACTTTCGATTGATGCACCCCTCATATCTGTATGTGCTTTACTTTCCAAAATAACCGCAAAAGGAGGAAAAGGTTTGTGTGCAACTGCTTGACTTATTGCGTAAATCTGCCATTTTCTCCATTACCCAAGGTTAGCTATGCTCAAAAAAGGCTTCGTACATGCGATTCTGAAAAATCGAAATTGGTCAGATCTTGCAATCGTGGTGTCCTCTGGAAGGGAACATGCTCCACTTTCGATTGATGCACCTCTCATATCTCTATGTGCTTTACTTTCGGAAATAACCGCAAAAGGAGGCGAACGTTTGTGTGCAACTGCTTGACTTTTTTGCGTAAATCTGCAATTTTCTCCATTACCCGAGGTCAGCTCCGCTCAAAAAAGGCTTCGTGCATGCGATTCTGAAAAATCAAAAATTGGCCAGATCTTGCAATCGTGGTGTCATCTGAAAGGGAACATGCTCCACTTTCGATTGATGCACCTCTCATATCTCTATGTGCTTTACTTTCGGAAATAACCGCAAAAGGAGGCGAACGTTTGTGTGCAACTGCTTGACTTTTTTGCGTAAATCTGCAATTTTCTCCATTACCCGAGGTCAGCTCCGCTCAAAAAAGGCTTCGTGCATGCGATTCTGAAAAATCAAAAATTGGCCAGATCTTGCAATCGTGGTGTCATCTGAAAGGGAACACGCTCCACTTTCGATTGATGCACCCCTCATATCTCTATGTGCTTTACTTTCCAAAATAACTGCAAAAGGAGGAAAAGGTTTGTGTGCAACTGCTTGACTTATTGCGTCAATCTTCTATTTTCTCCATTACCCGAGGTTAGCTATGCTCAAAAAAGGCTTCGTACATGCGATTCTGAAAAATCGAAAATTGGCCAGATCTTGCAATCGTGGTGTCATCTTGAAGGGAACATGCTCCTCTTTTGATTGATGCACCTCTCATATCTCTATGTGCTTTACTTTAGGAAATAACCGCAAAAGGAGGCGAACGTTTGTGTGCAACTGCTTGACTTTTTTGCGTCAATCTGCCATTTTCTCCATTACCCGAGGTCAGCAACTCTCAAAAAAGGCTTCGTACATGCGATTCTGAAAAATCGAAAATTGGCCAGATCTTGCAATCGTGGTGTCATCTGGAAGGGAACATGCTGCACTTTCGATTGATGCACCTCTCATATCTCTATGTGCTTTACATTCGGAATTAACCGCAAAAGTAGGCGAACGTTTGTGTGCAACTACTCGAGTTTTTTGCGTATATCTGCCATTTTTTCCATTACCCGAGGTCAGCTCCGCTTAAAAAAGGCTTCGTACATGCGATTCTGAAAAATCAAAAATTGGCCAGATCTTGCAATCGTGGTGTCATCTGAAAGGGAACACGCTCCACTTTCGATTGATGCACCCCTCATATCTCTATGTGCTTTACTTTCCAAAATAACTGCAAAAGGAGGAAAAGGTTTGTGTGCAACTGCTTGACTTATTGCGTAAATCTTCTATTTTCTCCATTACCCGAGGTTAGCTATGCTCAAAAAAGGCTTCGTACATGCGATTCTGAAAAATCGAAAATTGGCCAGATCTTGCAATCGTGGTGTCATCTTGAAGGGAACATGCTCCTCTTTTGATTGATGCACCTCTCATATCTCTATGTGCTTTACTTTAGGAAATAACCGCAAAAGGAGGCGAACGTTTGTGTGCAACTGCTTGACTTTTTTGCGTCAATCTGCCATTTTCTCCATTACCCGAGGTCAGCTCCGCTCAAAGAAGGCTTCGTACATGCGATTCTGAAAAATCAAAAATTGGCCAGATCTTGCAATCGTGGTGTCATCTGGAAGTGAACATGCTCCTCTTTCGATTGATGCACCTCTCATATCTCTATGTGCTTTACTTTAGGAAATAACCTCAAAAGGAGGCGAACGTTTGTGTGCAACTGCTTGACTTATTGCGTAAATCTGCCATTTTCTCCATTTCCCGAGGTCAGCACCGCTCAAGGAAGGCTCCGTATATGCCAATCTCCATAATCAAAAATTTTTCCAGTTCTTGCAATCGTGGTGTCATCTGAAAGGGAACATGCTCCTCTTTCGATTGATGCACCTCTCATATCTCTTTGTGCTTTACTTTTGGAAATAACCGCAAAAGGAGGCGAACATTTGTGTGCAACTGCTTGACTTTTTTGCGTCAATCTGCCATTTTCTCCATTACCCGAGGTCAGCAACTCTCAAAAAAGGCTTCGTACATGCGATTCTGAAAAATCAAAAATTGGCCAGATCTTGCAATCGTGGTGTCATCTGAAAGAGAACATGCCCCACTTTCGATTGATGCACCTCTCA